>NC_056738.1:260980960-261108460 GCF_019279795.1 Protopterus annectens
ATTCAAATTTTCTGAAGGCGCAAGAGATGAGCCATATTAGGGTAACCATCTGAAACCAAGCATACTGCATATACTGGATTAAGTCACAGAGTTAGCATTGGATGGATCATGCCCAGTCCATTAAGGACAGAAAATAAAAAACAGTAAAATCTCCAAATTTCCCCCAAAATAGACAGGTTCTACAGTTTCTTTAAGAAGTAAAATTTGAGTTTGTCCCAAGAACTTCATTGCATTGGACTGATCCACCAATAGAGCTTTCTTCCTGAGGAGGTCATGAATATGGATAAGAGTAGCTATGTCTGTAATACTTCTTTTATAATAATTCGCCAAGCTGCGGTCAACTAAAAGACTTACATCCACATAAGCAGTACGAGACGTGAGTAAAGAGTATCATGGTGCAGTTGGTGATCTCATCTTCTTGTGCAACATGGCCAGTCGTGGGAAAAGAGTAATGTGCATATTTCCAAGGACTTTCTTGGCCAAAGAATAGGTTTCTTTCTGGTTTGCAGTGGGCAAAACTTAGAAGAAAAACAAGTACAACCAAGGAGGTCCATAGAAGCCATCCAGAGATGTGAGGTCATGTTTCTGCTACAGACAGACATTAACCAGGACTATAGTGGGTTAGCCAAAGAGCACTTCTTACACACTTCTGACAGGAAATAGGAACTAGAATCTTGTTTATGACTTCCTCCTTCAGGGAGGATAGTCTCAGCCACACCATGCAGTGTCAGTGGTCATGGGAGATGTATTGTGTTAGAGACCAGGATATAATGGTGGCAATTCTTATTGGCAAAGTATTAAAGTTACTAAGTTTTGTTCTAAGGGAAAAAGATCAAGCCTGACGTGAAAACTAGTCCTGAAATAAACTTTATATAAAGGTATATGGTAGTAACTAATCCTAATTGTGGGTTTACCTTGGATGTTCTGTTTTCCTCCCACCTTCCAAAGACACAAGGTAGATAAATTGTTAACATCTACGTTGTGTGTGTGTGTGTGTGTGTGTGTGTGTGTGTGTGTGTGTGTGTGTGTGTGTGTGTGTGTGTGTGTGTGTGTGTGTGTGTGTGTGTGTGTGTGTGTGTGTGTGTGTGATACCTCTCAACTGTCTAGATTTTTGCCTCATATTTTGGTCTGTTCTGCATAAAATTTGGGCATTTTTAGCAAATCTTTGAGGAATAAAGTCACTAAAAAATGATATACCTTTCAGTTTCAGACATCATTTCCTTCCGAAAATGCATGCTAACATATATATATTGCTATTCTAGCAACTTTCTAAGTTTATAAGAGAATATTTAAAATCTGTCTCTATTTTTTGGTCTTTGTCCCTCTATTATTTATGGCTTTGTCCAGATTTCTTGCACTGAAAAGTTCATAGGTAAGTAATAAGCCTGCACACTATCTCAAGCCTAACCCAAAAAATGTATTCAAAAGTTCCTACTAGCCTCAAGAAATGCAAGACAAGATAAACCAATGAAGAATTTGAGGCTGCCCATCCAATTATCTAGGTGTACATTGAAGGTGGCAATGCTACTACTATACTAGACATGTAGTGGACATTTGTTTCAGAGGTGAGGGACATGTTGGGATATGACACTCTCATGCCAATGTGTCTTATTTATCTGATTATGAAGGCTTTATTTATCTGCTTATGAAGATTTATTTCCTTTGAGTATTTTAGGTACCATTACTTTTAAAAGGGCTAAGAAGTCAAATAGGGTTGGATCTTTCATGCCTTGGAAGGCGTGACACAGATCTCTGCAGAGAAGTCTGTAAGAGACTTAAGTACAAAGAAAGAACTGCCAGCATCTCCTGACAGCTAAGATTTTTGAGGCTACTAACCCTTTTAGTTATCAATCACTGAGGCCTCTCACACTGTGTAATATATTTAGACAAATACACTCCCAAAGGTACATTATATTCAATAATGAGTCTAATAAAATATGAGTAAAGGGGAATTAAGACTTGTTTGAATCTAGTGGAGATGCCTTTGAAAATTAGATTAGCCAAATAAAAGGGTTTCAGAACTAGTGTGGAGACATGATGGTCAAATGATAAGGAATTATCAACAAGAATGCCTAGATCCTTTACAACAGCGTCTGACTGGAGGGGTGCATTTGTTAGGCAGTAAGTGAAACTTTTGTTTAACAAATTAACTATGCTACATTTTTTTTTTTTTTTACATTTAATTTGAGACCATTTTCCTTGTACCAATTATTACCATGGTCTTACCCATGCTGGAGCAACTGTGAGACAGATGAATTTCGAATAACAACATCCAGTTTACAGTTATCTGCATGCTTAGTTAACCATAGACCAGTAGGGTTTGCCTAAAGGTCTGAAAAATATATGCCAAATAGGAGATGGACCAAAACTGAGCCCTGTGGTTCACCACATATAGCTTTTTTTCTTTCAGAAGTTACCTATCCACTGCATGATATAAGGTTGAGAGGTGTGTGTGTGTGTGTGTGTGTGTGTGTGTGTGTGTGTGTGTGTGTGTGTGTGTGTGTGTGTGTGTGTGTGTGTGAGAGTGTGTGCGTGTGTGTGCATGTGTGTGCGTGTGTGTGTGATATATGGAAAAAAGGTCAAGCAATCAAATTCCATCCCTTCCCTTATCTAGTAAATTGCATGGATGGTGGTGCCTTTTCAGTGGATTGCTATAGGAGTCAGCTGCAATTCGTAAACATGGAATCCAGGGTCTGTCCATCTTTTTAAGGTATGTGCTATCATACACATGAACAGCTTACTTCAAAAACATGCACTTCAGAGTGAGGAGTATTTTTGCTCTTATTTATAAAGTCTAACTTGATTATAAAAGATACTAATGTTTATTCCCTAAAAACAGTCATTCATAAGATGAGCTGGTTGCAAGCCTTTCTAACTAGGGCGCATCTAACTAATCATTTGTGATGTACAAAGTCTTAATAAGGAACACTGCCCATGGTTTTTGTTCCAGTGTAACTGATTACCCATTCAAAACATGATTAATCTGTCATTTTCAATTCAGAGGTGATGAATACATCGGTAACATCCCATGCCTTACTGTGCAATGGGTGATTATACAAAAATATGAAGTATTTAATTAGAATTTAAATGTCAAGAAAAGCCAAGCATCTCACTAACTAGCAACTTAGCATACATTGTTATGTTTAGGTTTTCATGCTTTCATGGCAAATATAGTACAGATTATAATATTGTACCTTAGGATTCCCTGCAGGCCCATATGCAGCATATGGCTGAACTACATCCATGTCCAACTGATCTGCTGTGTAATTCTTCTCTTTAATTCTCGTTGTGAAGATTGTGGTGCCATTTGTTTGCACTAAAGACAAGAGAATTTTTATTACCATGCTACAGACATCTTACTCTATTTCTTTACATAAAATCACTTAAGTACCATAAAAAAGTCTATTAACCACACAGCACAATGTTGTGCAATGTGACACACACACAAAATTCATTACTTTAGAGCTATGATTAGTAGGTATTCATTTATACCTAGAATGCTATTTCAGACTTTGACTGAAGCACTTTGTTATAGACATAAAGTTATAGCAGCTATACATATTTTTGTTTTACTGACTTTTTTTGTACTACATAAGAAATACAGAAAAAGTAAATGAGTCTTATAACCACACTATCTGCTATCAGACACACACAACCATGGATTTTACCACTGGACAACAGAGAATGCAGACCACATAACTGAAAGTGTTGGCATAATAAAAGCCTTCATATTTTATCTTAGAAGCTCTAATAGTCTGATAATTCCATGAAAATTACTTGACCTATAACAACATTCTATTGTGTCTGACCACATATCTTACCAGAAAGATGCTGCAGAATTGTGATTGAAATATACCAGCTTCTGAGTCTTCACTAACCCACAGAAAACTGTATGTGGGATTTGGATGGAAAACACTCCTAGAATAAGTCTTAATGAATGAAATAATGTCTTGGAAGAAAGTTTAGGTTGCTTGAGTGCTTTCTTTGAATAGTGGGTTTCTCCATCCACAACTTAATTATTTTTAGTTAGATGAGAAGAGTCAGATTGCTTTGTTTTGTATTAGCTTGTATTAATTCATGCATGAAGACAGTAGTAGAACTATGTCAGGAAATATATTGTCTGGAAAGGGTATATGTGTTCTTTACTAATGCCTGCATTCTGAAATATGGTAACTTTGCAGTTGGGTATTTGGAAGGGCATAGTTCCACAAAGCAAATGCTGTGGGTTCTTTTCATGTGTGATGATTTTTTCAGACTGGTATTTATTGTGTTTTAGAGGAAAGTATACATCAGTGTTAATTTTCAGTGTACTATGATTTCAGAGTTATTCATTTGGCGAATGACTTAGCTGAATGTGTTACAATAACCTTTCTATCTTCTACATAAACCATATCTGACATATATCACACTGTAGAGACAAATGAGTTATTTAAGCAATAACTCACGCCTGGGTGTGGATAATGCTGGATTTACCCATGGTTGGTGTGGTTTGGTCACGAGTGCGAAGCCCGAGTGGCCAAACAAGACAACAGTGGGTAAATCCGGCATTACCCACACCCGAAAGTTGGTTATTGCTATTATACAATGACATTATTTAAGAAAAAAATACTTACTTTTCTTAAATAATGGCATTGTATAATGCCTCTGTGCTGCCCTTCCGGTATTCTGCAGCAGTTCTGATGTACTGCTCATGCGTATGCTTACGCAGTACATCAGAGCTGTGTCTGGTAGCAACAGAGAAAGGAAGATCTCCGTTGCTTTTTAAAAGCATCTCGCTATGTTAAAAGAGTTTAACATAGCAAGATAGCTTTCAAAAAAGCAACGGAGATCTTCCTTTCTCTGTTGATTTTTATAAAGCTGTCTCACTATGTTAAACCCGTTTAACATAGCAAGACACCCATTTAATATAGAGAGACAGCTTTAAAAAAACAACAGAGAAAAGAAGATCACCGTTGCTTTTTTTTAAGCTATCTCGCTATGTTAAACCCATTTAACATAGCGAGATTACAGCAACGGAGCTCTTCCGTTCTCCATTGCTGTCTAAAACAAAACAAAACAAAAAAAAAAAGACATACTAATGGAAAATGTCTGGGTGACTGGACCTTTTTCCATTAGTATAAGTCTGATTTAGAATGGGCACACTGACCAATCAGCGTGCACGTTTTGGAATATTGATGGGGAGTCATTGTTTAATACATCTTTTATGCTCAGTGGAACAAAGCTAAACATCATTTCTCATTGAGGCTGGAGTAATGCAGAAATGCTTAAAGCAACAACAGTCAGCAGGAGTGCCAGGAAGTCCATTAACAATATTTAAGACTATTTAGATTAGACTCCTCTCCTGAATGTACCATATCAGCAAAAAAACAGGTTTATGGTCAGCATACGTTAGTGCAAAACTATTACTGGTTAGTAGTACAGGAAGAAATCCAAGTGACAGTGCAATGAAACCTGCCATTGTAGATTATGGGTATTAAAGGTGATCAGATGACCCCTGGGTGTGACAAACAAAAACACATAAAATAACTTCCAAAATGTGTGCATGTGGTTATTTCCAAAAGAAAAAGGGTAAGAAACCGAATAACACTGTTGAAATGCACATCTGTATTGAATAACATTAGTGTTCTGTATTTGGCAAAATCAAAAATAAGTACTAATTGATTACTTACTGACCAAAATACTTTCAAATGGATTGTCAGATAGATGGCACCTGACAAAGAAGAAAACATCAAGGAGCAAGAGACCATAAAAAGTTATTTGACACAGCAATTTATAATGTGAATGAATTTTATAGTCCATGTACTAATTGCCTCAGGCAGTAGATTTATGAGCTTGAACAATGTGGTAGTGAAAGATTCAAAAAACAGTGAATTGCAGATTTACTTTTTATTACTTATACATGCCTGACTGGGTCTCCTTTTCCCTCTTTTTATCTTGTTATTCCCAAACTAATCTAGCTCCTTATGAATATAGTGAAAATTGAGTCAAGTAAGCAATACAGTGAAAATGTGCAATTTTGTCATTTATGGGTTTATTTGTTTATTTATTTTACACAACCCAAAGGAGCAGTCACTGTACATGGGAAACCTGGTTGACTAAAAATATTCAGTAAAGGAATCCAGTGAAATGTATCAGGAAAAACACGATTTAATAAAACAGATAAAAGGTTACCACTTTCAAGGATCACAGTCTGCTTCTTCAGATCATATACAACCATGAAACTCATTCACAAATGTATACAACTTCTTAAATTAAAAGATCCAGTCAAAAGCAATATATAAATCACGTCTGAAACTTCAGCTGCAACAGAGTATTGCCTGTATAGATTCCTTGCCTTCAAGGCAGGTCTTAAAGAGACCTTTCCATTAAAAGCCATAATATTTGTCTGCCTGCAACTGAACAATCCAATAAAGTTTCCTATTTTCCATCTTGGCAAACAGATCACCAAGCCTTATTTTCCTCTATTTTCTCTATAACCATAAACTTAAAAGTATGATCACTCTCTATATCCATAGCATGCTTCTCTAGCGGATTCTTATCTTTCCAATGCCTAACATCTCTAATATGTGCTCTCATTCATTCCATAACAGAACAATCAGTCTTTCCAATGTAAAAGCATTTACATTGGTACACTGCACTAAATAAACTACATGTTTTATAGAACAATCTGCTGCCTCATTAAAAACGTACTTCCTATGTGTGACTGGATGCACAAAGAAACCATTGCTATTAATAAACTGGCAGAAATTACATCTAACACATGGAAACGTTCCTTTTTCCTGAACATTCCTGGTTTATCCATGGTTATAACAAAGAAGTCTCTTAAGAGACTGTTTATTCTTAAATCTAAGTGTTGGATTCTTTCCTATCAACTGGTTGATTTTGATGTCAGATCTCAAAACATGCCAATTCCTTTTAATAACTTTGCAGATACGCCCTACATTACTAGAATAATATAGAGACAGGTGTTTCTATAGTAATAGTTCTGTCATTATCATTATGGTCATATTGTAACTGCTCTAAAAATTACGGCTTGGCCCTGTTATTCCATAACAGTTTTATATCAGAAAGCCCTTCTCTTCTCTGCAACTATAACCTCTTTCAAGCTGCATTATGCCTGACTGCAATTGCTTCCTAAACTGATAAGTATATTTTTTGCACTTGATTTAACTGATTTCGGTGATTGACTGAATTATTACTTATCTGTGTCTGCATTTATATATTTGCTTGACCTTTGTGTGAAGTTTCTTTCCTGATCTTTGCTGAAATCTTTATTACTGTTCTAAGGCATTTGTCACAGCACTAGAGCTCAGGACAACTGGCTTCACATGGTGGGGGGGTCCCTTTACACTCTCTGGGGCAGCAGGGAGCTTGAAGCAGACTCATTCTAAGATGGAACTACTTGCCAAACAGTTTTTTTGTTTATCTGATTGCCTCATTGTTGGTTTTGGAAGGGTCTTTTATCTTGCTAGTATAAAAGAGTTACCTTTATGTGAATTTGTGCTTATCTTGCTAGAAGCTGATTTGTGCCTGACTGCAATTGCTTCTTAAACTGACAAGTATATATTTTTTTTGCCCTTCATTTAACTGTTTTCAATGATTGACTTAATTATTACTTATCTGTCTATGCATTTATATATTTGCTTGACCTCTGTGTGAAGTTTGTTGTTTCCACCCTCCTGCCCTATTGTTGTTGTGTTCTTAAACTTGGTGGCATTTGCAGTGCCTGGACCTACTATAAATTTGATCTGGGATACTCCTTTCAGTCCCTTCTCATTAGCTCATTCTACCTAATGCAGACAGATCATTTGGGAAGGCCAACCCCCTTAGTTTCTTAACCTTGAATTATCTTCTGTTCCTCCTCTCTCCCTTTCCACTTTACTAAAAAACAAACAAAAAATACTTTATTCAGCTGCTTTTACTGTATTTGTGCTTTCTCCTTTTACTCTATTACTTCCTCTTGCTTTTTCTGCTGCTTGTTCTCTAAACTATTTAATTGCATCTTTTCTGCTGCATTTATTACTGATTGTTTATAGCCTGTTTAAACTGTAAGAGTTATTCTAAGCCTCTTAATTTTGGTCTAAGCACTTGGGCTCCAGGTCTACACCTTAGCTCTCCCTGGCCTCTCTCCCTCAGATTCTGACAAATATGGATGGACAGTTTCCTACAATTTCTCCTACCAGTCTGGTTGATATGGGCATCCTGAGACAGTGTAGGAACTGTCTCATGTACATGGACAACCATCTACTGCTACCACCTAGGAACACAATTTGTGAGAGATGCAATTACATTAGGAATCTAGAGTCTATGCTCTCTCCCTCACATGCCAGTATATTTGGCACTGGAAGGTTGTCAACACAATCACTAGACCTCAAACACCACCCACACTTATGCAACATACACCCACATATGTGGATGTTCTCAACAAAAACATACCCAAACAAAGGAGACCTCCGAGGCAAAAGCAGGCACGAACTCCACAACCCTCCAAACCACATACCACATATAGTACACACACATGTCTCACAGCCACTAAGGCTTAAATATAGACCCAACATATTAGTCATAGAAGACTCCATTATGAGGTGTACAGATATGCCTCTCACCAGTCTGGATAAGGAGAAGGTGACGGCTAGTTGTTTGTCTGGTGCCAGAATCCACCATATCATACACGCACTCAAGTCTCTCAACAATAGGCACTGCTATGACTCCATCATAGTCCATGTTGGCATGAATGACTTGAGACGTACCTCCCTGGACTATATGACGAGAGACATGATTGAGCTCACTGAATATGTGTCCCAGGCAAGTATGCCCCTAGCTTTAAGCAGCATTCTACTGTCACCCAGAATGATGCCTCAATACAAACAGAAAATGATTGACTTTAACAATTGGCTTAGTTTCTGGTGTCATTACAGGGGATCCAGTACCTGACAGCCTAGGAATATATGATAGACAGACCATGATGTTTTGCCTGAGATGGTCTGCATCTGTCTCACTTGGGCTTCAAGCTTCTGGCAAAGGGTCTTGCCATCCCATAGTGCCTTTTTTAGGAAGAGTGATGAGGTCAAAAACTACCAACTTAAAAATTTTAACAAAACGCAAATTAAAGGTCATGCTGCTAAACTCTAGGCATCTAAACATGAAACTGCACTCACTGCAAGCATATTTAACACTGAATGATGCTGACATTTGTGCAGTCACAGAAACCTGGTTCAAAGCTGCGTTGAGCATCCCAACCTTACCTGGTTACATATCTTATCATGTGGGTAGCAAAGCCAATAGAGGTGGAGTTTCAATATATATTAAAGACATACACACCTCCAGGCTGGTCAGTCAGTATGACGCACATGAGACAATTCAGGTGCAGTTAACCATTGACAAGACCCCTATTCAAATCATAGCTAGCTACAGGCCCCAAAATATGACTCAAGTTGCCCACTCTGCCTATCTGGACCTCTTCGAATCTATCAAGATTCAACCCTTTACCCTGATCTTGGGCAACTTTAACTATGGAAACATGGAATGGAAGAAATACTCATGCCAGAACACAAATGTCCAGAGATTCCTCGAATTTGTCAATGCAAACACCTTGGAACAGCTACTCAATACCCCCACAAGAGGTGATAATATCTTGTACTTGGTATTAACCAACATGATTAACCATTGCAGCATCCCTACAGTATGATACTCCCTGGTAAGATCTGACTCTAAAGTAGTCACTTTCGAAGTTACCATCTCCCCCGACCACCCTCTAGCTAGGGTCAAACAAAAAAAAACTTCTCCAAAGCTGATTACAACCTTCTGAGGGATGGTATAAACAGCTTCACAGTGCCCTCCTCCTCTGTAGAAATTGGCATCAATGTCCAAATCTACACCAAAGTACTAGACAAGTATTTATATAGATGCATGGAATCAGGAATACCTGACAGGATGAAATCATACTCCGCAAGGAAGAGTAAACCTGTCTGGTGGACATCTGCAATAAATAAACTCTATAACAAAAGGAAAAAAATTGTTGCCCAGGATCAAGAAGGAGCAGGTGCCCAATTGGAAGCAATTTCTCCTTAGCCTGAACAAGCAAATTAGACCACTAGTGAAATCCTCCAGAGCAAACTTTGAATCCAAATTGGCCACATCTACTAGAGACAATCATAAGACTTTCTTCACATACATCCGCAGTCTCAAAGGTAGCACCCAGATCTGCTCAGAACTGGTGGTTAAGGACACCACATACACAAATGCCTTAGATATATCCAACTTGCTGGCTGACAGATTCAGCAAAAACTTCACCCCGCTGTCACCCCAAACAGTAAATCAGGACATCCCCAGTACCTGTCCCCTTCCCCTTATCTCTAGGGAACAGGTCATCACTGCCCTCTCAAATGCAAAAAATACAACCTCCATGGGACCCAATAACATCCCAGGCTGCATCCTACATGAACTCAGGCGGGAACTTGCAGCACCAATAGGCACCCTAATCAACCAAAGCCTGATTACCGGTTTCATCCCAGCTGAGTGGAGGACAGCCACTGTCATCTCTTTGCACAAAGGTGGAGCGTCCACCAATCCAGGAAATTATAGACCCATCAGCCTAACTAGCCTGATCTGCAAGTCTGTGAAATGGACTATCATGGACCTCATTAACAAGAACATTGGCAACCTCCAAACACTCAATCCCACACAGTTTGGCTTCATCAAGGGAAGGTAATTTCTGTTAAATTTGGTTGACTTCTTTGAGACAGTCGCAAAAGCCATGGACGATGGGAAGACGGTGCACACTGCCTACCTTGATTTGGCCAAAGCCTTCGACACTATTCCCCATTCAGGTATAATAGATAAACTCTCTCAACTAGGCATCAATCCCTATGTTACTAGATGGATAGCAAACTGGATCACTGATAGAACCCACCTAGTAAAAATACTGGAAGCCACCTCAAGTAGTAGACACGTAACGAGTGGCATAGCCCAATGATCGTCTTGGGGCCTCTGTTATTTGGGATATACCTTTCTGAGGTGCAGGCCAAAACCAATGAGCTATGGCTGACCAAGTTTGCAGATGATTGCAAGCTGGATGTTGTTATCAATTCCCCTAGTGATGTGGATATCCTCCAAGACGGTCTCATCCAAACAAATGACTAGTGCCAGAAACATGACCTCAATCTAAATACCAAAAATGCATCATCATTCACTTTAGGGAGACTGATATCCCCACAAATTATCACATTAATAAGAACATCCTAAGCATGCAATCAGCAGATTGATAGCAATCTTACTTTTGACCACCATGTTGCTTCCATTGTACGGAAAGCTTTCTACATAGCCCATCTTATAAGTAAAGGTATCTCATCCAGGAACAAGGAGGTCATAATATCCCTGTATTTTTCCCTTATAAGACCCATTATTGAGTAAAACGCTCTCGCAAAGTACATGCAGCAGCTGCACAGACCACAGAGGTTCCTCACCAGGAGAATCCAAGACCTCAAACATCTATCCTACACTGACAGGCTAAAAGCCCTGTCCTTCTACTCAATTTCATACAGACTCCTCAGGTTTGACCGCTGTCTGGCATACAAAGCAATCTCAAACCCTGCCTTGATGGGACTGCTGCATATCCACAAGTCAAGCTCCACTCAAGTAACCCTCACGCACAACCTCAAACTGGTCTGTGACATCAGTAGGACTTGTTGGTGGGATAGATTTGTGTCACAGAGACTCCCCCATCTGTGGAATAGACTCCCTCTCCATGTCAAGCACAGTACCTCATTATCCCTTTTTAAGCACAACCTGGATAACTGGATGGGAAACAGAAAATACACCCCTGGGATTCCACCTGTGTCCCTGCTGGACAGGGGCTTTGGGTGCTGACTTGTCTAAACATGGGCTAAACTCTTGGCTAGGCTTATAAAGGCCCCAGGGCCAATAGCCTAGTAACTCCCTAAGATCCTATGATCTTAACAGTTCTTGCTTCATAATTTCAGTGTCTGTTTAAAACCTGTTTATTTATTTTATTTATCCTTTGTTGACCTGGTTAGTCCCACTAGGCTAGTAGCCTCTTTTCAGGGGAGATGCAGCTAAAACATTTGAGCAGACAAACACTGTGTGAATGAATGCAGTACTCTGCTAAAACACTAGAGAACCATGGAATTGAAAAGATGAACATCTGAACTAAAAAAGAAACAATATTTTTTTTCAAACAGAAGAAAGCAACAGGGAAAAAAAAACATGGCTATTTCATCAGCATTGTTGCAGATGCAGAATACAATTTGCAATGCACTCAGTATAAAACTGAAGCCCTAGCAAACTAATGTGATGTATCTGAGGGTCTCAGATACCTCAAAGCAGAGTACCACTTTAAATTATCATGAGAACATGTGCCTGTAATACATGCACTGTGTACAGCACCCATAGCCCTTGCAAGAAGACAAAACAAGAGCCTAAGCACATGCAGCATTTAATAGTGGAAGTTACAAACAATGGGGAGCAAAGCAGCCCCATACTGGTAAAGGCCAAGTCCAGGATTTTATTATCCCTTGCTGGTATGCAAACTAACCGGTCCAGCGAATTGATGAAGTCCTGAAATTTCTGGGCATACATATTTGAGGATATATACACCTACCAGTTAGTGGAGGGCTAGTCAAGTTTCCTAGGAGAATGGTTTTAAAGACTCCATACTAGTTAGGTAGGAGGTATGGCCTGAGGAAGACATAGAAGGGGTCTTATAGTTAGTCATGATATGCTAAGGGGTTTTGTTAACATTAAGTTGGATTTGGAGGAGTTCCAAGTCATTATCTTGTCTAGCAAGTGAATTTCTTTTAAGAATATGGATATACTGCTGCCTTTAGTGCCATCATCAAATGAGGTGGGCCCTAACATGCAGCAGGTACTGAAACCCTGCTCTAATAGAGTACTGCCACTTGTCTTGAACCAGGTCTCTGTATCAATGCATATATCAATATGTTCCAGGATAATCAGTGCTTGTAGGGAGTAGAGTTTTTTGTTAAGGCATCTAACACTGAGCAGCAATTCCTGTAATTTATCCAGATTCTGTTTTGTTATGTTGGAAAGTTTAGAAAACAAGCATTGCTTAAAAATGTACTATGGGATAGGCAAGGATTTAGCCAATATACAAAAACCTTTGGGAATAGGTGCAGGCCATCCCTGATAAGACAGAACTATTTACCATTTCTTCCCAGGCTAATATATATTTTGTACCCCCTTGGTATGACACCAAAAGGTAATCCAATTGTTGAAATCAATAATCTTTTGTCCGTATTGTGGCACAATTCTTAGTGACGATAGAATGCTGCTCAAGGCTAGGTTTGTAACTGCCTAGAACACATTTTCCATGACCTCCATCATGTCTCTCTTCATATTGTCCAGGGTGATATGCCTTAAGTCATTTACATCAACTTGCAGTATGACTGTGCCATATGTGTACTTGTGCAAAGACTTCAGTGCATGTGTTATGTGCTGACTCCTGGCACCTGATAGGCAACTGACTGTGACCCTCTTCTTGCATAGCCTGATGAATTGTGCATTGGTGTGTCTTACTATAGAGTCACTTATTACAAGGATACTGGATTGTGTGGGGGGTTTACCTTATAAACATTTGAACGGAATCAGTGTGACTCTTAGATGTATGTTTCATGGTGGGTGCTCTCTGTGTTGCCTGTTCATGAGGTTGCTGAGTGTGCTTGTTTCTTAGTTTATATTTAAAGGCCTTTGTGCTTTAGGCAGGTTAATTTTAAATGCCTTACCATGTGTAGGTCTATTTATTTAGCTTGACCGGCGTATAACTGGTTTAGTGTTGTGTTGTGTGGAACTGACACCCTGCTTGTTATTTGCTGTAGCTTTGCATGAGAGTCTTGCCTCCAGTAAATTTATATCTCTCACACATTGCATTGGCTTGTTTAAGTAGTAGGTAATTGCCAGTAAACATGTAAAAATGAATACTTTGTCTTGGGAAGCCCATTTCAGCCAAGATGCCTACAGAGGTGATTGGAAAGTCAAAGTGATGGTTCCAGATGCTTACTAATGTGGGCTGAATGGGGCAGGTTTACTGGAGGTACTATCTCTCTGGCAGTACAGCTAGTGCTGGTCGCAACACAGCTGCATGTAGCTAGGAATCAACGATGCGTTACTCCTTCTCTCACCAGAAGCAGACGAATACAACTAATCACAAGCTGCATTTTGAGAAGTAGTATTAACCAAACACAAAATGGCAAAACTAATTGTACAGGAACAGTTTTGATATCGGCATACAAATTATTAGAGTGTAAATTTGTCAAAACTTCTTTTGTAAGATCTGTATCATAGATCACTTTGCTTTCTTATTAAAAATAAGGAAATAGGATTCAAGCTGGTATTGTTGTTTCTTATTAAGTTAAAACAAGAGATGAGCATTCTCGCACTTGTCAGAGTTTCATGAGATCTATGTTATATGTAGCAGTAGCAATATGCACATTTCTACTTTCAATGCAAAATGTTATTGCAAATTGTGTGTTTAAGCAGATTACGTTCAATTATGGTGTTTGGAACGGTGGTGCGTACATAGTTTGCATCTTTATAGTGATTGTTGCTTTTTACACCTTATCTAAGTAAGTACAAAGTCATTGTGTAATTGGCTGTAAGTCAATGTGTTAGGTATAATTTTAAGTAACAAAGTAAGTTTCTAGTCCCGCATTTTTGTTACATGAATATAATGTGTAATAAAATAGATGACAGTGATACTACATCTTCGTGTTGCTGAGTTCAGTACACCTGCTATAATCTTCTCTTGCAGATACCCTGGATAGAGTGTACAGATGCAACAGAAAGCCAAG
The DNA here is from genome assembly GCF_019279795.1 of Protopterus annectens. NCBI lineage: Eukaryota > Metazoa > Chordata > Ceratodontiformes > Protopteridae > Protopterus > Protopterus annectens. The sequence goes on from NC_056738.1 coordinate 260,995,786, forward strand.
AAGAGGGTCTCACCAAAACTGCAACCAGACCAATCAGTGAAGCCACGTTCACGATGCCCATACAGAGACTATCAAGAGTTGATGCTTCTCGTCTCCTTCTCTCACCAGGAGCAAAACAGAAGTACTAATTCCAAGCTGATTCCTGAGTAGCAGCGACAATGTTTTTCAGATATTGGTAGTCTAGTCCCAATTGTTACTGATTTTAAAAGTAAGATGGAAAAAGGGATTAATACTCTGAATTATTGCAGTGTGGTCTAAATGAGTGGGATGATATGAAACAGAGGCTAACACATGCTTTAAGATTTTATAGGGAGAGCATTCCCAGTTTGATCTTTCAGGGCCCAGTAGAATGGCAGATGACATGAGACTGAAAGTTCACAGGTTCATAGATATATACTGGGCTAATGACTATCCAGACCTTTATAACCCTAGCCACACAACCCAACCTAATTGTGTCCCTTTCTGACATGTGAGCCTTAACTGGAGGGGAATGTCTGTTAGAAGGAGTATGTTAGTTGCGATGTTGCTAAAAAGTTATGTGAGGTATGTCAGTTAGGGAATGTTTATTGTTAGCCTTTTGTCTGTAAGAGACATTGGGGCAAGCCTGGGGATGAATTTATGGATAAGTGAATGGGGAACAGAATATACAACCCTGGGATTCCACCCATGTTCCTGCTGGACAGTGGCATAGGGTGCTGACTTGTTGGAACATGGGCTAAATTTTTGGCTCAGCTTATAAGGGCCTCAGGGCCAAGAGGCTAGTAACTTCCTATGATCGTATTATCCTATGATTCTATGATCATATGACTACCCATCCAGTGTTAGTTAGGGAAGGTTTACTGTTGGCATGTATCTATAAGAGACCTGAGGGCCAGCCCAGGGATGAATTTACTATTTCCCATCCAATTGTCAATGTTATATTTGAATAGGGTTAGGGATGGTTTGTGACTCACATGGATGGGGAGCCAATTCCAGAGCATGGGGATCCTTTGAGTACATATCTGTCTTGCCAGCATGTTTTATTTATGTCACTAGCAAAGTTCAAAACCCTGGATCTAGTGTTTCTGGTGTTGCTTGTTTTGCAGATGTGCAAAAGTTCCATCAGGGCTGGATGTAAAGATGCCTTATATACCAAGCACAAATTGCCTCTCAACAACCTATAGGAGACCAATTATAGAGACAGTGGTCTAGGGTAATCTGTACAGGACAATGTGTTAATACCCTGGATTTTCTTAATGTGGAAGTTCTGACATTCCAGTTGCTACATGTGCCTAGTCATGTACATGCTGATGAGGCATTGTACTCAACGATGGGTCTTATAAGGGCCGAGTAAAGTGGTACTACCACTTCCTTGGACCTGGATGCCATAACCTTACTTATAAGTTGTGTGACATAGAATAATTTTCTTACCACCTTGACTACATGATGGTCAAAGGCCAGATTACTGTCTACATATGTTCCCAGATCTCTAACTACCAGGTCAATTCTTAGAGGTGTCTTATCAATGGAGCAATTTACCTGGCTAGACATTTTCCCAAAAGGCATTATAATGCACTTCTTCGCATTGTGTTTTAATTTGTGGCTTTATCATCAGTCATTTGACCTGCAGGATGTTAGTGTCATGGGGGAATTTATGATAGCTCTCAATTTGCAGTCATCTGTGAACTTAGTGAGCCAAAGGCTCTTGATATCAGCCTTGACCTTCAAGAAGTAGATACCAAAGAGGATTGGGTCCAGCATGGAGCCCTGTTGTACTGTGCTGGTGAACTGCCTCTGGCTGAATGTGGTCTCACCAATCCTGACTTCTTTAGTCCAATTTGTGAGCTAGCTGACAATCCAGCAAGTTACGTAGGGACTTATGCCTAGTTCAGTGAGCTTGTCCACAATACCTGAGTGTGGTATTGCATCAAACACATTATCCATGTCTAGGTAGGTGGTTTGCATCTTTTTCCCCTTCATCCACTACCTTGGTTACCTTCTTAAAGAAGTCTACCAGGTTGAGTAGGTATGACCTTCCTTTGACAAAACCAAACTAGGATGGGTCCAATATTTGTGGTTTGACAATGTCTTTGTTGAACATTTCCATGATGATTTGTTCCATGGCTTTGCATATTAGACCAGTTAGACTAATAAGTCTATAGTTTCAGTGGTCAGTTGATGGTCCACACTTGTGAAGGGGGATAAGTATTGCTGTCCTCCATTCACTTGGTACATAGCTTGTTTTGAGGCTGAAGTTGAAAATTGACTCAAGTTGTCCCAATAAGTCATGTTTCAGGTTATTTAAGAGGCAACTTAGGATATTGTTGGGCCCCACTGAGGCTGTGTTTTTAGCCTTAGTGAGTACTGCTATGACCTGCCATCTGCTGATATTTGGAGAATCATGTTGGCAGAGATTTTATGAGGGGCAGCAGGGACAGTGTTGAGCTGAATGTGTCAGCCAGCAGATTCACTGTCACTCAGCTCAGAGAAGGTGGTATCAGTTCTGATCACTGTTACGTGTTACTTTTGAGGTTTCACACATTGCTGTTGAAGGTCTTGTCATTGTCTTTAGCCTGAGAAGCTATCTTGACCTCCTAATTTGCCTTGTTAGATTTAATTAGTCCTCTCATATTCTTGTTTAGTTTAATAAGTGGGCTCTTGTCATTATGAGAGTTGCTCTTTCTGACTTTCACCAGGGCTTTTTTTCTTTTGTTATATACCATGTTAAGATTAGGATTCCACCACTGTGGTTTGTTTTGAGTGTTTATTTTTAGCTTACTTCTGGCAGGTACATCAGCCTCTATGCAGTCATTTACATGTTTGTACAGTGTTTCTGTGAATACTTCTGCACAGGCTGTTGTGAACTCTAGGTTAAGAGGGACATTGAATTTTGACAAACTGTTGCTTAATAGGATGTAATTTGCTTGTGAATAGTTTCTAAATGTAACAGGTTTTGCTGGGTTTTTCAAGATGATTTTTATTTTAAATGAGACAGCTTTGTGATCCAGCGTCACCAGGGAGTATATGACATGGGGTGGGGGGGTTGCAAACATTTCCCATATTGATGAAAACTAGGTTCAGTATGTTTGAACCTCTGGTTGAAGTGCACACTAGTTAATCAAATGTATTTTTTGTGTTAATAAATTCCAGGAAGCATGCCTGCAAGTTGGAGATAGTGTATGTTTCCCAGACAACAGAAGTATAGTTAAAGTCTCCCAAGAGTAGAGTGTTTGGATGGAGAGTGTCTCCAGTAGGTCTAGATAAGAATTCTGGGATTCTTGTGACATAGATGGTGACCTATAGCTTACTAATATATGGTAATGGACTCTATCTAAGGTAATTTGTATCCCCAGGGTATCATCCTGTTTAACCAGCCTTGAAGTATACTTGCTACTAATGTAGATTCAGCCATTTCCACCTTTAGCCCCTGTCTGTGCAGCTGATGATCTAAATGTGTGGAATGTAGCCTTACACTGCCAGAATACTTTCTGCAGCTTTAAACAATGTCTTGGTTACAACACAGATGTCTATATTCTTCAGAGTGAGGTAAGCTTGTAGGGTGTATAATTTCTCGGTAAGGCTCCTAGCAATGAGCAGTAACACGTTTAGGTTCCTTTGGGTTTAATTTACTATGTTGGTAGGTTTGTCACTTTGGCATTGCCTAAAAAAAGCTGTAAGGGAGTGTATAAAGTTTCAGTCAAAATCCAGAAGCCCAGGGGAGACAGGCGCAGGCCATCTTTGGCAAAGCAACATGATCTGTTGACCTTGTCCTCCCAGGCTGACAGATATTGAATGCCCCTGGACTGACACCCGAAACTAAGCCAATTGTTAACGTCAGTCATTTCTTGTTTTTACTGTGGCATCATCCTTGGTGAAGGTAGAATGATGCTCAATGCAAGGATCATATCAATCTGAGACACAAATTCAGAGAGGTCCACAATGTCTGTCTTCATAATGTCCAGAGAGGTATGTATCAGATCATTTACTTCCACATGGACTATGTTAGAATCATGCTGATACCTCTGGTGCAATGGCTTGAATGCATGTATAACTTGGCAAATCCTGGTGCTAGATAAGCAACTGACCGCAATCCCCTCCTTGTCCAGTCAGGGCTTCTGTGTGTCATACAATGGCGTCCCCTATGACAACAGCCTCAGTAAATTGTTTGCTTGCCTTATGGGCTTTGTAGACAGGGGTCTATTGGGTGTTGGCTTATCAGTAGTGTTTGTTCTTCCTTTTGGCATATGCTTTAGAGATTGCTGAGGATAGGCATTGCTGTTTCCAGGCTTTGGAGGTCTTTGAGGTTTGGAGAGATGGCTTTTTAGTGCCTGAGCATAAGATGGTTTGAGTGTGTGGACTCTTATGTCCGGAGGATGCAGTATGTGTGGGATCTTGACAACCTTGTCTGTATACAAGTGTTTTACCTCCAAGGAAATTGTGTATGTGCATCTGTCATGCACTGTGTTGGTTACTTTAAGGATTAAAAGGTTGTCTGTAAACATGAGACAATTGCTACATTGTCTCAGGATGCACATATCTCCCAAGCTAGCTATGGAGACACTTGGAAATTGCATATACATCTTGTTCAGACCTGTATTGGGGAACTATTAGGGTGTGAGGACAACATTTTACAGAGATCTCCTAGAGTGGTCTCTAGAGTTGGGGACTGGAGTTGAATAGTGCTAGGATATGGTATTGTATAGTGCTATTATGTGTTATTAGTGTTATCTGATGCACACACTAGCTGCTCTGAGCCTAACTCGATGCAATGTGCCACTGAATTGCAGACTAGATTCCTAGTACTAGTTTTATAGTTAAACTTGACTGTCCAGGTGCTTTTGTCTATACAGGACACTGGCAATCAGTGCTGCATGGGGAGCAGCTTCATGCAAATGCGCTTAATTTATAGAAGCAGAAATGAAAGTGGAATCTAACTCCTGAGCCCTTTGGTCAATAAACAACTATACTTTTAGCTCCTCTGAAGTACTTTCCAGCTCAAATGAACCACACAAACACCTTCTGCCCCAAGATGGATGGGCTTAGCCCCCTTAATGTAAAAGCACAGCAAAAAAGGACCCTCAGTTGCACTGCAACAGCAAACAACTTATTCCCTAGATAAATCACCCCTCCATGAGGTAATTACAAGACAAATCACCCCTCCATAAGGTGATTACAAGACAAAAGCAGTTAAAATACCAAAGTTGGGAGGGTGACCTAATGGTTAAGGTGTTTGCCTTACAAACACAAGGGGCAGGGCTTGAGTCTCAGAAGGGATAATTGGCTAGGCTGAAAATGGCTCGCAAGGGCAATTAGCTTAGAACTAACCAGTAAAGAGAAAAAGCAATTTGCAGCAAAAATAATTTTAGCTGCACAGACAACTGACAAAATATAAGCAGCAATCACTAGTGCAATAGTTCACTTTAAGACCTTATAAAGGGATGACTCTTAGCTTGAACTACCTGATCTTAACAGAAGGACAATATGTATGTTTGGGACTGCAAGAAAATCAAAATAACATTTTTTTCTTTTTAATTTTAGAAAATTTGAGGCTATCTTAATTAAAGAAAATGTATTTGCAGACAGAATGAGGAATTGTGCAGGTGATAGATGTCATGTTGAAAATAAGGTGGTCTGTTTTCATTTTTTGAACAATAGCTTTGAAATAAAAGGGGAAACAATGAAAGAATTAAGAAGAAAGGCTGTGGGGTATGTGTCACTCTGAATAGGAAACTGAAGGTGACCTGTGGAGAGAGATACAGTCCAATTTGTATATATGGAAGCTAATGATACAGTGTGGAGATTTCAACAGTTAATTAAGGAAAAGAATTTGTGTATATAAATAGCATTCTTAAAGAAGCTGTTTTTATAAATCAAATGATAATGGTACTAAAAGTGAGTATGATCAAATATGAACAAAAAATGCATACAGACTGTATATCTGTTTCTAAGCATTTCAAAGTTAAAAAAGGGATGATTTGACTTAATGTTTTATTATGCCATAGCAAAGAAATAAGAAAATGCTATAAGAGAAAAAGAGGAGAGAAATAAATGTGGCTGGCTGGAATGGCCGTAACAGAGTATGTGACAGATGCATATAGAGGGAAAGGCTCCCTAGTGAAATGTCGATACTTGAAATGCTGAGTGCTGATAAGGTAAAAAAATAGACTGAAAACACATCATTGAAGAGTGAATTTTGAAAATCACTCACCTCCTTTAAATTTTTTTTTGCAGGGGGGCAAGCCTCCCTGAACCCCCCATATGGGGGGGCAAGCATACCATACCCCCCAAACTAATATATACCAACAACAAGATTGCCATACCATGGAGAAAAGGGAATATTCTGAGAAATGGCATCTTGGACATATTATATGCAAGTCCAATCATTCAGCCATTCAGTCTCCGTAGTGATTCCCAACATATCAAATGGTTACCAAAAGTGGCAGTGCATTTTTACCAGCTGTAGTGCTTATTTGACTTGTTGTTTTTGACCTGAATATTGCTAATCTCTGTCTGCATTTGATTTTTACCACCCACACAGCCTACTGCTGTTGTACTTTTAATCTGGGTGGCCTGTAAGTTGCCCACCCCTACTATAAAACTGATTTTGGAAATCTCCCAGTCCCACCTCACCAGCTCATTGTACTGAGTACTGTGAGATCAGCTGGGAAGCCCCCCCCCTTAGTCTTTTAAACCTGAACTATCTTCTATTTCTTCACTTCACGCTTACTAAAAATGCACTTTTTTCAACTGCTTTTACTGTATCTGTGCTTCTTCCTATTTTACTACTTTATATAGATTTTTGCTGTGTGTTCTTAAAGTGTTCAGTTGCATTTAATCTACTGCATTTATTACTGCTTGTTAGTAGCTTGATCAAATTGTATCTGTTATTCTGAGCTTCTTGGTTTTGATTTAAGCACTTGGGCTTCAAACTAGTTATCTTACATAAGGAAGGTTTGTGGTTTACACTCTTGTGGCATGAAAAGTAGCTTCCAAAAGATGTCTTAGTTCTGGTTTAAGCACTTGGGCTTCAAACCAGTTATTTTACATTAGGATGGTTTCTACACTCTTGTGGCATTACTGTCTAGACAGATTTTTCTTTTTTAACTACTACACGATCTAGTTGGCTCATAGCTGATCATTGCTCATCAAGTTCCTTGTCTTACTGACCTGCTCAATATTTAAGTTTTAATCATACCTCCCTAGTAGATCAGTAGCCATAGATATGCACTTCCCAACTCTCTAAGTGGCCAGTATGGTTGAGATGGATTTTCTGAGGCATTGTAGCAATTGTAGCAATTCATGTACTCTGACATCACACTTATTCTTAATAAAACAGATACAGTATGCAATATGTGTAAATACACTTTAACATTGGAGGCAAAACTCTGTCATACAACCAAAACTAATTCTATAGAGGCTGTCAGTGACTTTTGCACCATGCCTACTAAACAGCGTAAAGACTCTAAACATAAAACTACTTATGCTGAGGCAATTAGATGTAACCTTCTTAAAACAATAAGACCACCAGCACAGTACAATCAAAGAAAGTGTCCTTAGCCATCACATAAACATTCAGTTAAAACATCACCAATAGCTACACATAATAACACTGAATCCACTGCCTCCACTGCTAAATCCTTAAGGCAGACCAGCACACAGCCAGATTTTCTGGTCATTGGTGATTCTATAGTGAGGCACACTGATATCCAAATCATCAGACTGAGTATGGAGAGCGTCATGCTTTGCTGCCTTTCTGAGCCTAGTATCTGTCAAGTCACACAGGCACTCAGGTCATTGAACCACAGGTACCAGTATCACTCTGTCATAGTCCATGTAGGTGTTAATGATGTGAGATGTAGCTCCCTTGACTATATGAAGCAAGACATGATTGAGGTTGCTGATTATGTGCTTCAGGCAGGTATGAGCCTAGCACTGAACAGCACACTACCTTCTCCAAGTATGATGCCACGTTACCAACAGACAATGATTGATTTTAACGACTAGCCTAGCTTCTGGTGTCAGTCTGGAGCATACAATATTTGGCAGCCTGGGAGGACATGCCTACAAGACAATGCTGCTTTTCCAGGGATGATCTGCACTTATTCCCTCTAGGCTTTTGGATATTGACAAAGATTTTTTCCAACCCATAGTGGCTTTTTTAGGCAATGCCCAACTGATAAATCTACCAACTTAACTGAACATATAAAGGAATATCTGAAGATGGTACTGCTCAATGCTGGAAGTCTTAACAATGAACTCAACTCCCTGCAAGCCTTCGTCTCCCTGGAGAGTGTAGATATCTGTGTAGTAACAGAGACATGGTGTAAAATTGTGGAGAATACCCCAGTAGTGCAAGGTTATAATACCTTTCACACTTTCAGACCAACTATTGCACAGGAGAGAACTAAAGGTGGAAGAGACTCAGTCTATATTAAAATCAGTCTCACATCCAGACAAGTTAAAATGTATCTCCCACTGGAACTCATGCATGTGCAATTCATCATAAACAAAGTATTGTACCATATCCTTGCAACCTATAGGTCCCCCTTCCTGTCCCAGTAAACCCATACTACCTATCTCAATGTACTGGAGTCCCTCACCATTCACCCAATATGATATTCATGGGAGATCTCAACTGCCCTCTATAGATTGGAAATCCTGCACCACTTCTAATGCACAAGCCCAGTGATTACTAAACTTTGTTAATCTCAACATCCTGGAACAGTTGGTAAATTCTCCTACCAAGGGTGCAAACATGTTCTTCAGCCAATGTAATATCTTCACTCGTCAGATCTTAACATAAGGCTTAACATAATACTTAAAATAAAAATTAAATCTGGGGATCCAGCAAAACTAATAACCTTTAAGAACTATTCCAGGGCTAAGGTCTCTCTCTACTAAGCAACACCTTAGCTAAATTTCAAGCGGCCCCAAACCCAGTAAACACTATAGCATACACTGGGCTATTTACAAAATCTCTGTAGAGCCATATTGATAGCTGTAGAGAGTGAGCTGTGCCCATTTGTATTAAGAATAAGACAAACTCAAAAGACAAGGTACCCTGGTGGAATTACAATATCAATCAGTTATACAACAAAAGAAAAAAATCTTGGCAAAGCATAGGAGGAACAAAGCCATACATACTGAAATTCCCCTGACCAATCTAAACAGGTAGCTAAGAGGGTTAAATAATAGTTCAAAGACTAAATTTGAAGAAAAAAAATAGCTCCTCAGGCAAAGGACTACCACAAAGCTTCCTACAACTATGCCCCTATCCTCAGGGGAAGTACACAACAATGCACAGAACTTATTGTAAATGGCATCACCCACATTTAACAGGAGGCCATTTCCAACCCTTTGGCTGACAGGTTCAGCTGAAATTTTTCCCCCCACTACCCCTCAATATTCTAAGGTAAATACCACATAACACAATCCTCCCAACCATTATTACTAGGAAACAGGTTATCAATGCACATTCCCAGGCCAAAAACACTGCATCGATAAGCCCCGATAACATCCTGGGATGTTTAATAAATAGCATGAAAAATTAATTTTTTGGTCCACTTGAATCACTTTTCAATGGAGCCTTCTGTCAGATTTTGTGCCCAAGGAATGGAAGAAGACTACAATCATTCTCCTGCACAAAGGAGGTCCGACCACTGATCCGTATAATTACAGACCCATAAGTCTTACAAGCCTCATTTGTATCGCCATGGAAAGAATCATCAGGGATATGATAACTGGGATGTTTAATAAATAGCATGAAAAATGAACTCTTTGGTCCACTTGAATCACTTTTCAATGGAGCCTCCAGTCAGATTTTGTGCCCAAGGAATGGAAGACGGCTACAATCATTCTCCTGCACAAAGGAGGTCCAACCACTGAGCCATATAATTACAGACCCATAAGTCTTATGAGCCTCATTTGTATCGCCATGGAAAAAATCATCAAGGATATGATAAATGAGGACATAGGTAATCTGCAAATGCTGGACCCAACTTAGTCTGGCTTTTTTAAAGGAAGGTCACACCTATTAAATCTGGTAGACTTTTCTGAGAGGGTCACAAAAGTATTGGATAAAGATAAGACTGTGCACACACCTTACCTTGACCTGACCAAGGCTTTTATATAATACTCCACTCAGGTATTATAGACAAGCTCACTAATTTAGGTATAAGCCCTTTTATCACTTGCTGGATAGTCAACTGGCTCATTGATAGGACCCAGGTGGTCAAATAGGTGAGGCCACCTCCACCAAGAAGCCAGTCATTAGCAGAGTCCCCTAGGGCTCTGTACTGGGTCCTTTCCTTTTTGGCTTCTATTTCTCTGAAATGGAAGCAAATGCTTAAGTTTTATGCCTGACCAAGTTTGCAGATGATGGCAAGCTGGGGTTATCAATGACTCCCCTGCAGACACTAGCATTCCTCAAGAAGGTCAATCTCTGACTAACAAATGGTGCCAAAGCCATGTTCTTAAACTCAATGCTAAGAAATGCATAACTGTATCCTTTGGGTAGTCAACCATCCCGGCTAATTACCCTGTTGATAATACACCCCTGAGAGTCGACCTAGTGGTCAGGGTTCTGGGTATGCAAGTAGACATTAGCCTTACCTTTAACCACCAGGTGGCCACAGTGGTGAGAAAATCCTTTTATGTTCTGCAACTTATAAGTATGGACATGACATCTAGGTCCAAGAGGTCATTATCCCACTGTATTCTACCCTTGTCAGACAAATCATAGAGTACAGTGCTTCCTTTGGTATGTACCTGACCAGGTATATGTAGCAACTAGAGCAACCTCAGAGGTTTCTTACAAAAAGAATACAAGGTGTAACAAACCTGCCTTATGCAGATCACCTTAAAGCCCTCTCCCTCTACTCAGTCTGCTATAGATTGCTAAGAGATGATCTATGTCTGGCTTACAAGGCATCCACAAACCCCACATTTATAAATCTCCTACATATTGTAAGCCAGAGTACCAGAAATACAAGGGACCTGAATTCTGTCTGTGACTTAAACAGAACATGCTGGAGAGACAGATATGTGTCCACAGACTGCCCATCTTAAGGAACAGGCTTTCCATCCATGTGAAGCTGAGCTCATCTATTACCCAGTTTAAGAGCAACCTAGATCAGTGGATGAGGAATAGGAAATTTACACTGGGCTTGTCACTCATGTCCCTTATGGACAGAGGTAGCTTATAAATGCTTGGCCCTTAATGTTTTTTTGGATACAAAACATTGTTATTCTTTCGGGAAAACTTGGCTAGGGTTAGAAAGTCCCACCCCCCCCCCCCAGGTCATTAGCCTAGTAACAGTCTATGACTCTCTGAATAATGTAATGATTATATCTTAAAAATGGGAACCAAGGAATAATGCAAAACTTATTTAAGCAACTTGTGAATGAGCAAGAGTTGTAAATAAATGATTATTAGTAACATTTTAAGAATAACAGTGACTCATGATAGAGTGTAACCTTTTTAAAAAGATGATGTATAGACAACAAACCATGATAGAAAGGGACTGTGTGCTTGTTTTCATAAAAAATAAGACAGAAGATGCTGAACAAAGGGGTAAACAGTATAGTTAAAAGGGGGAAAATAATATGTATAATTGCATACAACACATGAGGAATTTAAGATAAGAAGAAAGAAAAGCAAGACTGTATGTTTAGTGAATTAAAAAAAATAATGAGCTCAATGACAATAGAAAGAAACTGTTATATGTCTGCAGGTCTATATTATTTCATCGAAAGACATTTCTATCGAACACCTCTGCATTGACATGAAACTGTCGAAATTCACTTACACGAATTGTGGAATTTTTCCCAGGGCAATGAAACAATTGCCCCATAGCACAACAGAACACACACCATACTAAATCAAACCCACCCCAAGTGCGGGACTTTAATCCACACACCCCCAATATGGGGGGGTTGTGCCCCTGCACCCCCCACCCAAAACTATATATACCATTCTGAGATATCACTACAGTGGGGAAAAGGGCAAAGTTGTAGAATTGGCCAACTACTTCCTTACCCTAGGAAAGGTTCTGTGATTCACAGAAGTGAATTTCGATGGTTTGGTGTCAATGAAGACGTGTTTGATGGAAATATCTTTTGATGTAGTAATATAGACCCATGTCTGCAGTTATGTTATAAAATGCTTTAAGGATAAGCTGAGTTCAGCGCGCAGCCTAAGTGAAAGATGAGTGAGACAGCATTGAATGTAAAATATCTGTCACAAAAATGAGAACAGTAGTAGGTCAGGCTGAGAATGCTAACTTTTTATGAACAGGTAATGAACTTCTCAAAGAATTGTATATATTATTGAACTACAAGATGATCCACGGTGGTGGTGCTGCGGTAGCGCTGTCACCTCACAGTAAGACGCTGTCTGGTTTGACTCTCAGCTAGAGCGTCTTCTGCGTGGAGACATGCGTGAATGGGCGTACCTTCGTTGAAGGTTGTGCATTAGGGCTGGCAACTCAGCATGTAAAAATCAACTGCCAATCATTAGCGGGCCGGAGTTCCGCTGTGGTCACCCCTAACTGGGAAAAGCCGAAAGACACAACATTGAACTATAAGATGATTGGGTAACTATATCTAAAGATAAGTTAAAATGAGAAATGTGATGAATAAGGCCTTCAAAATAAAAAAAAAATAAGTATTTTTATAGAAAAAGAAAGGTGGTAGAGGAAAAAATAAATAGAGCAATATTTGCCTGTTTAATATTATATGTTAAATAAAATTATGAAAACATAGTAACTGAGTAACTTCCAGAAGAGAATCATTTTAGGAAATTAGAAAGGTAGAAAGGTAGTATAAAAAGAAATTTGTTCTGGATTTATGAAAAATTGTTTGACACAGTAGTAAACAGTAAACTGCAATAAGTATGTAATTTTTTAGAAGACGTTTTTAAATGGTCTATTTAGTTATGCTAAGGTGGATTTTCTCATCAAATATCAAACACTTCAAAGAGTAAACAAAAAAGGTTATCAGAGACTCCTTGTAAGGCCACATCATCTGCATACATCAGCTTTGTTGATCTGTCTTGTCTGACTTGTTTACTAATGTAGCCCATCACTGGTATGAACAGCAGTGGACGTAGATCTGAGCCCTGATGCACACCCACTCCCACTGGGAACAATGTACACCCCCTTCCACTGGAAATCCCACTGTTAGACTGAACAGCGTTCGGACTTCTGTCATTGGATCCTTGTGCATAGCCTGTACTAATTCTACCAGTGCTTCTGGGACTTCAAACCATCAAAGTACTGCCCTGATCAGCTTTCTTGGCACCTTGTCATATTGTTTCTCCAAGTCTAGAAATGCCAGTTGGACTTTCTGTCTCACAGCAAGCATTGGGTCAGTTGTGCTGCATTCTGATCTGAATCTGAACTGCTTATCTCCCATCTTACTTTCTACTGCTATGCATATTTATATATCAATCACCCTTTCGAAAACTTTCATGCAGGGTGATAGGAGACTGACCTCTATACTGCCCACAGTTGTGAATGTCCCCTTTGCCCTTGTACACCGGTGCTAGAATGCTTATTCTCCAGTCATCTGGGATTTGCCTTTCTCTAAATACTGCCAAGAGTACCCTCTGGAGCCATTTCAACCCTTACTCACCCAGCATATTGATTATATCTGCCATGACTTCATCTGAGCCTGCTGCTTTCCCTGACTTCATTTTCCTTAGTGCTGTTCTTACTTCATCATAGGCTGTGTCTGGGGCAGTACAGCTTCTGTGGGGTTTTCTTCATTCTGCTGGAAGTACTCCTTTCATCTGCCTTTGTTGCCCTATGGGATAGTGAGCAGGTTGTTGCTGCCATCTCTTATGCAGAACATCTGATGAATATCTTCTTTATTTTTCTATCTTTGCCTTGCAACCTGATAGAGTTTCTTTGAGACTTCTACTGTGTCACTTTCCAGAAGCTGGTAGAGTGAATCTGATTACTTATATTTTGCTACTGAAACTGCTCTCTTAGCCTCTTTGTTATCCAACCAGTATTCCTGCTAAATCTGGTCTGTCTTTTCTATCTCCCACTTTTTCCTGCACTCCTTCTTTCTTTTGATGATTTTCTGGACTGATGCACTCCACCACCACCTTTCTTTATCTACCTTATTTCCATATTGATCTCAAATACATAACTGTTCTATAGTCCAGACATGTGTTTTAAGGTGCTGTCATTCTTCTTCATCTCCACCTATTTCATCTTCTTCCTGTAGTGTTAAGAGTCCTGACTATTCCCTTGAACTCTTATGCTTTCTCTGCAGTCAACTTCCATGTCTTCAGCCTAGTCTCTGTTGATCTCAGAGCATTCTCTAAACACTGCTTGCAGATGAATGTGGCATCTGGTATTTTATGCTGTGGGCTGACTGTTTTACTGGGGATGACTTTGTAATTACTAATTCTACCCCCAAAATATTTTTCTTACTAGGAGGAAGGAGAAGCATTGCTGGCAAAACCAGCACCTTGTGCCACTAATATGAACCAGCACCCTAACACTTCATCCCTTCAAGTGAATAGACAAAAAATACACTTTACTATAATAAGCTGATCACTACAATTAAACCTATGCCTCCCCAACTAGGCCACTGAAGAGTTAAAAAAAAAGTAAAAACTTTTGCCTGAACATTCGATGTTTTAACAGTTCGATCACTAAAGGTCGACCTTTAGTGATTCAAACTGTTAAATATTCAATGTTCTAATATAGATCCAACCAATAAAATAAGATGTAAAAGCCAGTAAATACACGATAATCCAGTCTCCAAAATGCAGTAGTCAAAGTGGTAAGCGCTTTCGTCCAGGTAAATCCTGGACTTTATCAAACCTAGTGCTTCACCATTGTGACTGCTGAAATATCTTTGCTCATTAACTCAGTCAATTAACTTAATTGGTAATCACGCAATTAACGTTGCAAAAACATTTTTTAACCCCTGAATTACATATAAAAAATACACTTATAAAAAATAAGTGAAAATAAAAAATTGTTAAAAATAATGTGTTGCATTACACCTGTAAAAAGTACATGAATAAAACACTGGCCAGTGAACTTGTCATATCAGATATTAACACTTTTTACATAAGTTTGAGGCTGCCTCTTCAAAACTGGTACCAGGGAAATATGTTCATTTATACCTGGTGAGTAAGTGGCTCCCAACCTCAGTTGCCATTTAACTTTACTGCTACAAATCCTGTTACCCCAATCCCCTCCCCGGGGATCCTTAGCAACAATTTCTAAAATCCCAAACTTAAACTTAACCTGCCCAGGACATGTCAGTGTGTGCTTAAAAAGGGAGTTATTCATGTTTTGATCATCAACTCTTGACTTATTTTCCCAGCAAAAAAATAAGATTTTTCTTTCTGAAGGGCAAAAAACCTTTAACACTCTTGAAGAAACTTTGGAATTTACCCAGAAGAATAAACATTTGGACAAATCTGAAGAAATGGACTGGTCCTTAACTAGTTTAAAGAGACAAGCAACTAGAAATGGTTGACAACTAAAAAAAAAAAACAGTATAATGTTTAAAGAAAAGTGAAGACTCAGATTATTTTCAATTTGCATTGTTGTTTTTGTTGTTCTAAAATATTGCTTTATCCTTCTTCTTCTGGAGAATAACACAAATCACAAGGTGAAACCTTTTAATTTATCTGACTGTACCATTTAACAATAATAATAAATATTTCTTTTCTTAAATCTTATATTCTTATATTGAATAATATTAAGCTTTCCAGTAGTAGTGATTAGAGTACTATGAAACAACTTGTTTCAGTCTTGTTCCAGTCTTTTATTACTATTTTTGTTTCTTTCTTATCTTTCTTTCAACACATAAACCTAATCTGTCTTCACATTATTTAAATACTTTAAGTAGATAAATTTATCATAAACATCTGAATAGTTACTATTTTAATGAGATGTTTTACTATGTTAATTCTGCTTTTGTGTCTCCATAGCAGTCCTTAAATTATAGTTGTCATTATGAATGGTATCAGATTCTCAGAAATCTGCATTGTTCTGTAGGAAGCCTATAAATATTACTAGCTTATTTAGCATTTTATTGATATAGTTGATGGGTTGTAGTGTGTTTAAAAGTTATTTTATCTGTATTTATACCTTAGTTAGTTGTTTTAAAAGTGGGGAAGTGGTTAAGCTGTTTCAATGGATTTTCCTAATTTACAGCCCATTTTGTGCGATCATGAGCAGTACTTCAGACTGAAAAAAATACTATTATTACTGCATTTTCCACCTTGCTAACTTGCTTCACTAAAGAATGTAGTTTAAAAGTAGCCACGAGACTGCTTTTACTCACCCCAACAGCCAAGCTTCATCTTGGATTCAACACAAAAGGTAGCGTTTCATGACCTTTCAGCTTTCAACTTTGAAGAAGGAGGAAGCATATGCTTCAGAATGTTCAAACAAGCAGAAAATCTAAGTAATAAATTATTTCCTATTCTTTTAACTATTGATTTTATTCTTTGGCAATAGTAAAAGTTAATTTTTCAATGTTTTAATACAGTGAAGTTTTAAATAAGTAAAACATGCATTTTAAGTTATTTAGAAAACCTTGTTAAATTACATTGAAGTTAATGGTAAATGGTCAGTATAATTTTGATAATGTTTACATAGGTATTTTATATATGTTTTAATATCTAAATGGAATAGTTCAGATTATTTGACGATTTATTACATATTAGTCTGATACATTAATGGCATCCTTTCTCCTTTATAACAAAGAGGTACCTTGTGTAGTATTTCTTTAAATATTAATGTTTTTGTATACACATATTTTTAATTTGTATAGAGTGTGGAGGGAGATTGTATAATGATATTTATAGTGTGTTTAGTTTTTAAGTTTAATATTATTAATGATATAACATGCTGGAAAACAGGAAGGAGAGATGATGCTCTAATAATAATATAATAAATGTTGTTATGATGAGAGAATTGAATGTTTTAGATTATTATCACAAAATGATATTCTTAGTAGGAAATGTAATGTCTTTTAGGTATTTTAGGTAGGTTTGTTTGTATATCTGTCAGAAATAGTTTTCACTATTTAATGTTTTATTACAGACTATTAGTCTGATAGGTTAATAGCATCTTTGCATCTTCTTTTCTTATAATAGAGAGACACCTTATGTATTACATTGTTAGACATTAATGGTACTGTATACAGTTATTTTCAAACTGTTTAGGGTGTGGGCAGGTATTTTATAATACTATTTATGAGGTGCTTAGATTTAAGTTTAATATGTTTAATGACATGCTAGGTAATAAAAGAGAAAACTGAAAAGATGCTATTATAATGATATTGTAAATTTATAAAGAAATAATTGAATATTCTAGCTTATTATTAATAAAATAAACATAATTTGGAATGACTGATAGGTCTAATGTGGAACCTTATATTCATTTAGATTTAACACATTGTAAGGTGTATATACACCAAAAAGAAGTAATGTAACAATGTTATTAAATGATAAACAGATAAACAGATATTTGTGACTTTTGTGCTATTAGTAGGTTTCACTATGTGTTGAGTAATGTTACAATGGATGTTATAGAGTTCATATTTAGTTGATTTATATATAATTTAATAGCTAGGGATTGGTATAATATTTTAAATAGCAAAAGAAATGTTATATAATAATGAAGTTTGCCTTTAACTAAATGAGATATATAATATGAGTGTGCTTTGTCATCTAGTATATTTCCTATATACTTTATATTAAGAAGTTGTACCAATAGATTGAGATTAGTTAGTGCTATGGAGATGGTTGTAAGTTGTTTGTATGATAACTTTATCAAACCAGGATTTTTTTATCCCATGTTAGGAGGTGTAAATACTTTTATAATTAATCTGTTAACAATTAGTTTAATGAACTTGTCCATAACAAAATTTATTAAAATTGGGTGCAAGTACTTGATGCTAAACCATAACATTTTTTTTTCAATTGTGTTTCTTTAAGGATGTCAGCATACAAATATATTTAATTAAATATTAATTGTCTTAATAATCTTATTAAGAGAGGTAGTCTAATCAAATATCTAAAAGCAAATAAACCTCACTTTGTTATGTTTTACAAGAAACACATCTGTTAACTAAGGATTTAGATAGATTGTTATTTAAATATTATTCAATCCTCATGGGCTCAAATTATATTTCAAAAAGGATAGACACTCCTATACTTTGGAAGAAGTCATTGGTTATGCTCAAAGTGGTTGATACTTATTCTGATAGGAATGGTATGCTGCGATTTGTGGTAGTTGAAATTAATAATAAATATTATACATTCAGTATTGTTTATTGGATTCCTGGAATTGGTTCTAGGGAGCCTAGAAAACTTTATATCACATCATTATACTCAAAAGGGGAAATTTTATTAGCTGGTGATTTTAACTGCATTTTATCAGGAAAAGATACTACTAAAGATAAAAAACCTAGAATATCTGCAGCTGCTAAACATTTAGACCACTTCATAAATTCAATGAATTACAAAGGTATATATGATTTTAAATTGACTTCTCTTAACTATACAAACTATTCATTTAGATTTGGCACCCAAAGAAACACAGACAAAGTTTTTATTTACAGTGGGTTATATTCTAACATTGATGAAATACTAATAATTTCTTGTTCTTTGACTGACCATATTGTTATTACCTTTAATATCACTTTCAAACCTAATGATTTAGTTGTTTTGTTAGAAAATTCATGCTTATATAACTAAATTTAAAGGATTTAAAGAACATTTTAAATGAATTTAATAATAATGATAAGGTTATTGATGCTATTGTGTGGGATATGTTGAAAGCCTACTTAGATGGTAGAATTAAAAGTTGGTGTGTGTGTGTGTGTGTGTGTGTGTGTGTGTGTGTGAGTGTGTGTGTGTATGAAATTAAAATTACATTTAAAATCCAATGATAAGACTGCAAATTTTGAGTTGTAATTCTTAAAGCAGAAGTATTTAGAAATATTACATCATAAAATCTGAATAAACTTGGAAAAAATACAATTACAATTATATCGTATCAACCCAAAAAAATTGCATAAATTAGCTACTAAATCAAAAAGTGTAAATAATATAAATCACACCGAAGAAATTACATATACATTGACAACAATGTTAAGAAAAAGCATCTGATTTAAAATATATACTAGAAAGTTTTAGAAAGCATTATGAATTAATTAATAATAGTGAGTCAGCTTTAGATAATAGTAATTTAATGTACAGCTTCCTGAAGGAGAAACATAAATTAACTAAAGAGCAGAATTTTAGAATAGATAAAACATTCTCTTTTAAGGAACAAAAAGATCAAATTAAAAATCTTAAATCTAATAAGGCCCCAGGGCCATATGATATAATTCCTGAGTTATATAAGATAATTCATGATAATATAGTAAAAAGTTTGTTAAAAGCTTTTGAGGAAGGTAGAAATATGTGAAATATGCATCCCTCTTGGAGATTTGCATTGATTTCACATATTTTAAAACAAGATAATAATCCAAAATTATGCTCCTCTTATCACCCCATTTCTCTTTTAAACATTGACTATAAATGTTTTATGTCTATACTGGTGAAAAGATTAAGTCATATCATGCCATGTTTAATTGAAAATAACCAAACTGGTTTTATTTTAAATAGAACAGTGCAAGATAACATCATAAGACTCTTTTCATTGATAGATATTGCTAACAAAAATAAGAAAGCACTTTTGATTAAGTCTAGACTTGGATAAAGCTTTTGATTAAGTGAGTTGGTTTTATTTATTTAAAGTGCTCAAAGAATATAATTTCTCTTTAGAATTTATAAACTTAATAACAAAAAGTGTATAAGAACTCATTATCTTTTGTTAAAATAGGATCCTTTTTATCTAGCTCCTTCTAAATATTAAAAGGCAGAAAACAAGGATATCCTCTATCCTTTGTTGTTTGCTTTGACAATAGAACACTTTGCTAATTTTATTAGGTCTCACACAATGATCAAGGGGTTTTTCATATCTGGTAGTTATACTTCCAAAATTCAACATCTTGCTAACAGGTAGTGACACTGAATCTTCATTAGAACATATAATTGATTCAATAAAATGTTTTGAAAAGATTTCATTCTAAAGATTTAATTTTAATAAAATAAGAATGATGTTTATTAATGAAAAAATAAATACTTTTTAAAAAAATGACAAGGAATTTAATTGGGATATATGCAAATTAAATATTTGGGAATTACTATTGCATCTATTTAGAAAGGTTTGTTTTTGGTAAATTATAAAAATGTAATTGATCAGTCGAGGCCCAGGTTAACAACGACCTCCACCAGTACTATTAGTCAACAGGGTGCTGGTGGAAAATGGGCTACTTTTGGCCAAAGAAGGAGAGGAGGGGGAAGGCATGGCCAAATGCAGGAAGAGAAGAGAAAGGCTAGGAATGTAGTAGTGAGGGTCAGAACTTTGAATGTTGGTATTATGACTGGTATAGGGAGAGAGCTAGCCGATATGATGGACAGAAGGAAGGTTGGTATATTGTGTGTGCAAGAGACCAGATGGAAGGGGAGTAAGGCTAGGTGTATTAGAGGTGGGTTTAAATTGTTTTATCATGGTGTGGATGGGAGGAGAAATGACGTAGGAGTTATCCTGAAGGAACAGTATGGTAAGAGTGTTTTGGAGGTGAAAAGAGTGTCGGATAGAGTGATGTTTATGAAGCTGGAAATTGATGGTGTAATGATGAATGTTTTTAGTGTATATGCTCCACAAGTTGGGTGTGCGATGGATGAGAAAAAAAAATTTTGGAGTGAGTTGGATGAAGTGGTGATGACTGTACCCAAGGGTGAGAGAGTGGTGATTGGAGCAGATTCCAATGGGCATGTTGGTGAAGGGAACAGAGGGGATGAGGATGTGATGGGTAGGTATGGTGTTAAACAAAGGAATGCAAAGGTCAGATGGTAAAAGGATGGACATGGCTGTGGTGAATATGTATTTTAACAGGAGGGAGGAGCATAGGGTGGCATACAAGCTTGGAGGAAGATGCACACAGGTGGATTATATCTTATGTTGGAGGGCCAGTTTGAAGGAAATTGGAGACTGTAAAGTGGTGACCAGGGAAAGTGTAGTTAGGCAGCATAGGATGGTGGTTTGTAAGATGACGTTGGTGATCAAGAAGAGAAGGGGGAGTGTGAGAGCAGCACCAAGGATCAAATGGTGGAAATTGAAAAAGGGTAATTGTGAGGTGGAGTTCAGGGAAGAGTTAAGACAGGCACTGGGTGGCAGTGAAGAGTTACCAAATAGCTGGGTAACTACAGCAGAGCTAGTAAAGGAGATGGCTAGAAAGGTGCTTGGTATGACATCTGGTTAGAGGATGGACGACAAGGAGACATGGTGGTGGAATGAGGACGTACAGGAGAGTATACAGAAAAAGAGGTTGGCAAAGAAGAAGTGGGATTGTCAGAGAGATGAAGAAAGTAGACAGGAGTATAAGGAGATGAGCTGCATGGCAAAGAGAGAGGTGGCAAAGGCTAAGGATAATGCATATGAGGAGTTGTATGAAAGGTTGGACACTAAGGAGGGAGAAAAGGACCTGTACCGATTGGCTAGACAGAGGGACCGAGCTAGGAAAGATGTGCAGCAGGTAAAGGTGATAAAGGATAATGAAGGAAACATACTCACAAGAGAGGAGAGTGTGTTGAGCAGATGGAAAGAGTACTTTGTGGGGTTGATGAATGAAGAGAATGAGAGAGAGAGAAGGTTGGATTATGTGGGGATAGTGAATCATGAAGTGCAATGGATTAGCAAGGAGGAAGCAAGGATAGCTATGAAGAGGATGAAGAATGGAAAGGCTGTTGGTCCAGATGACATACCCGTGAAAGCATGGAGGTGTTTAGGTGAAATGGCAGTGAAGTTTTTAACCAGATTGTTTAATGAAATTTTGGAAAGTGAGAGGATGCCTGAGGAATGGAGACAAAGGGTGATGTGCAGAGCTGTAGTAACTACAGAAGGATTAAATTGATCAGTCACAGCATCAAGTTATGGGAAAGAGTAGTGGAAGCTAGGTTAAAAAAGGACATGATGATTAGTGATCAGCAGTATGGTTTCATGCTGGGAAAGAGCACTACAGATGTGATGTTTGCTCTGAGAGTGTTGATGGAGAAGTACAGAGAAGGTCAGAAGGAGTTGCATTGTGTTTTTGTAGACTTAGAGAAAGCATATGACAGGGTGCCTAGAGAGGAGTTGTGGTATCGTATGAGGAAGTCGGGAGTGTCAGAAAAGTATGTAGTACAGGATATGTACGAGGATAGTGTGACGGTGGTGATGTCTGCGGTGGGAGTGACAGATGCATTTAAGGTGGAGGTGGGATTACATCAAGGATCAGCTCTGAGCCCTTTCTTATTTGCAATGGTGATGGACAGGTTGACAGACAAGATCAGACAGGAGTCCCCGTGGAGTATGATGTTTGCAGATGACATTGTGATCTGTAATGAGAGTAGGAAACAGGTGGAGAAGACCATGGAGAGATGGAAATATGCTCTAGAGAGAAGAGGAATGAAGGTCAGCAGGACTAAGACAGAATATATGTGTGTAAATGAGAGGAAGGTTAGAGGAATGGTGAGGATGCAAGGAGTAGAGGTGGCGAAGGTGGATGAGTTTAAATACTTGGGAATAATAGTTCAGAGTAATGGTGAGTGTGGAAGATAGGCGAAGAAGAGAGTGCAGGCAGGATGGAGTGGGTGGAGAAGAGTGTCAGGAGTGATTTGTGACAGAGTACCAGTAAGAGTGAAAGGGAAGGTCTACAAGAGGGTAGTGAGACCAGCTATGTTATATGGGTTGGAGACAGTGACATTGACCAAAAGGCAGCTGTTAGAGCTGGATGTGGCAGAGTTAAAGATGTTAAGATTTGCACTGGGTGTGACGAGGGTGGACAGGAATAGGAATAAGTATATTAGAGGGTCAGCCTAGGTTGGAAGGTTTGGAGACAAAGTCAGAGAGGCAAGATTACATTGGTTTGGATATGTGCTGAGGAGGGATACTGAGTATATTGGGAAAAAGATGCTAAGGATGAAACTGCCAGGTAACATGAAAAGAGGAAGGCCTAAGATAAGATTTATGGAAATGGTGAGAGAGGACATGCAGGTGGTTGGTGTGACAGAGCAAGATGCAGAGGACAGGAAGAAATGGAAACAGATGATCCGCTGTGGTGACCCCTAACGGGAACAGCAGAAAGAAGATGATAATGACGATGATGATGAGGATGATAAAAATGTAATTGATATACTGCTAAAACTAATTAATTACTGGAATAAATTGTTTTTTTTTTTACAATTTAAAACAGACTTACATTGATAAAAATGATAATCTTAACAATAATTTTATGTTATATGCAGTAGCTGATTATGCTTCCGTCCAAAACTATTTTAAAATATTTATACTCTATTTTACTTAAATTCTTGTGGTATCCCCAAAAACCAAGAATGTCTTTTGACTGGCATGTAAAAATCTGGGAAGAAGGTGGCATTGGTTTTCCAAATATTGAATTATATGCTAAGTCTGTCATTATAAATATAATAAGTCAATGGCTAAATTCTTCCTATATTTCAAATTGGAAAACTCTCACATGAAACAATCTTAGCTTCAAATAATAAGTCTTTAATAGATACTAATTTACAATTTGATTTTTAATAAAATATATTGGGTCCTAAAAGATTTTTAGGTTCATAGGTTCATAGGACAATACTAGTCTATTGGCCAGGAGGCCCTTATAAGCCTAGCCAAGAATTTCACCCATGTTCCTACAAAGTCAGCACCTGTTTTCCCTGTCCAGCAGGGACACCGGTAGAATCCCAGGGGTATATTTTCTGTTTCCCATCCAGTCATCCAGGTTCTTCTTAAAGAAGGCTAGTGAGGTACTCTGCTTGACATGGAGAGGAAGTCTATTCAACATGTGGGGGAGTTGTTGAAATACAAATCTATCCCACCAACAAGTTCTATTAATGTCATAGACTAGGTTAAGACCTTAAGTGTGGGTTGCATGAGTGGAGTTTTAATTATGAATATGCAGCAACTCCATCAAGGATGAGTCTGAGACAGCCTTATATGCCAGACACAGGTTGCCTCTGAGCAGTCTGTATGAGACTGAGTAGAGAAACAGGGCTTTTAGCCTATCTGTTTAGGATAGGTGTTTGAGACCCTGAATTTTCCTGGTCAGGAACCTCTGTGGTCTCTCCAAATGCTGCATGTGCTTGGCAAGGTATATGCCGAGGGGGGATATTGCACTTAATAGTGGGTCTGATAAGGGAGGAGTACAGGGATGTTATGACCTCCTTGTACCTGGATGAAATACCCTGACTTATGAGGAGGTCCGTGTAGAAAGCTTTCTGCACAATGAAAGCAACATGGTGGTCAAAAGTCAGGTTGCTATCAACCTGGATGCCCAAGTCCCTGACAACTGATTGCATGCTTAGTACATTGTTATTAATGTGATAATTAGTGGGGACACCATTTTCCCCGAAGGGATAAATATGCATTTCTTGTCATTCAGTTTGAGGTCATGCTTCTGGCACCAGTCATTAGTTTGGTTCAGGAAGAAGTTCACATCACTAGGGGAATTTATGACAGTGCCCAGCTTGCAGTCATCTGCAAACTTGGTCAGCTACAGACCATTGGTTTTGGCTTGCACCTCAGAAAAGTAAATCCCAAACAGTAGAGGCCCCAAGACCATTCCTTGGGGTATACCGCTTGTTATGGATCTACTACTAGAGGTGGCTTCCCCTATTTTGACTGAGTGGGTTCTATTAGTGAGCCAGTTAGCTACCCATCTAGTAACATATGGGTTGATGCCTAGCTGGGAGAGTTTATCTATTATGCCCAAGTGAGGAATAGTGTTCAAGGTTTTGGGTAGGTCAAGGTAGGCAGTGTGCACTGTCTTGCCCTCATCCATGGCTTTAGTGACTGTTTCAAAGAAGGAGACCAAGTTTAACAGGCATGATCTCCCTTTGATAAAACCAAACTGTGTAGGATCAAGCATTTGGAGGTTGCCAATAACCTTGTTTATAAGGTCCATGATAATGCATTCCCTGGCCTTGCAGATCAGGCTAGTTAGGCTGATGGGCCTATAATTTCCTGTGTCGGTGGATGCACCACCTTTGTGCAGAGGGATGACAGTGGCTGTTCTCCATTCTGCTGGGATAAAGCCAGTGCACAGGCTTTAGTTGAATAGGGTGCCTAGTGGTGCTGAGAGTTCTTGCCTGAGTTCATGTAGGATATAGCTGGGGTGTTGTCGGGTCCCATGGAGGCTGTATTTTTTTGCCTTTGAGAGGGCATTAATAACCTGCTCCCCAATGATGAGGGGAGGGATGCATGTGCTGTGGATGTCCTGGTTTACTGATAGGAGACAGGGGGCTGAAGTTTTAACTAAACTTGTCTGCCAGCAATTTGGCTATATCTATGGCATTTGTATATGTAGTATTCTTGACCACCAATTCAGAGCAGATTTGGGAGTTAACTTTTAGATTCTGAGCATATGTGAAGAAGGCCTTGTGATTGTCATTAGTGGATGTGCCCAATGTGGGCTCGAAGTTAGCCTTAAAGTATTTCACCAGTGAACATATTTTCTTATTCAGACAAAGGAGAGATTGCTTCCAACTTGGTACCTGCTCCTTCTTGGTCCTGGACAGCAATTCTTTCCTTTTATTATAGAGTCTGTTTATTGTTGCTGTCCACCAGAAATGTTTACTCTTCCTTGAGGAAGATGATTTGGTCCTGTCAGGTATTGCTGAATCCATGCAGCTATATAGGTGGTCCTATAGTTTTTTTGTGTAGGCCTGGACATTAGTGCTTAATTCAACTGAAGGCATGATGGCTGTGAACCTGCTTATACCTGCTCACAGGAGGTTGTAGTCAGCTTTGGAAAAGTTTTTTTGTTGACCCTGGCGGTGGGGGGGGGGGGAGGTGTCAGGGGAGATGGTGACTTCAAAAGTGATTGCTTTATGGTTGGATCTTACCAAGGAGGATGACACTGTTGGGGTGCTACAGTGGCTACTCATGTTGGTTAGTACCAGGTCCAGGATATTTTCACCTCTTGTGGGGGTGTCGACCAGCTGATCCAATGCATTGGCATTAACAAAGTCCAAGAATCTCAAGGCATTCATGTTTCAGCTAAAACAGGTCTTCCACTCTGTGGTTAGGTAGTTAAAGTCATCTCGGATCAGAGTAGAGGGTTGAATCTTAATGGATTCAAGTAAGTCCAGATAGGTGGAGTGGGCCTCCTGAGTCATGGTTGGGGGTCTGTAGCTAGCTATAATTTGAATAGGTGTTTTGTCAATAGTTAATTTCACCTGGAGTGTCTCCTATGGGTCATACTGTTTGACCAGCCTGGAAGTGTGTATGTCTTTGATAAATATTGAAACTCCATCTCCTTTGGCTTTTTAGCCCTCTGTTTGGAGTCTGAAAGTATGGTAGGACAAGTAACCTGATAAGGCTAGGATGATCTCCGCAGTTTTGAATCAGGTTTCAGTGACTGCACAAATGTCAGCATCTTCCACAGCAAGGAATGCTTGCAATGAGTGCAAGTTCATGTTAAGACTCCTATGAGTTTTAAATTTCATTTAGAAGAATTTTTCACATTGGTAATTTTGTCCTCATGACTTTGCCTAAAAAAGGCACTATGGGGGGGGGGGGGCAAGAGCCTTTGCCAGAAGCCTGAAGCCCAGGGGAGACAGATGAAGGCCATCTCTGACAAAGCATCATGGTTTGTCAATCATGTCCTTCCAGGATGTCAAGTGCTGGATCCCCTTGGAATGACACCAGAAACTAAGCCAATTGTTTAAGTCAATCATTTTCTGTTTGTACTGAAGCATCATTCTGGGTGACAGTAGAGTGCTGCTTAAGGCTAGGGACATACCTATTTGGAACACATATTCAGTGAGCTCAATCATGTCTCTCATCATATAGTCCAGAGAGGTACATCTCAAGTCATTCACACCAACATGGACTATGACAAAGTCATAACAGTACCTGTCGTTGAGGAACTTTTGTGCATGAGTGATATGGTGGATTCTAGCACCTGACAAGCAACTTACCATGACTTTCCCTTGTCTAGCCTAGTGACGGGCATATCTGTGTGTCTCACGATAGAGTCTCCTATGACTAATATGTTGGGTTTGTGGCTGGGCCTTAAAGGCTGTGAGACACAGGTATGTGTACTATGTGTGGTGCTTGGGGCGGTGGGTTGTGATGTGCACATGTGCTTTTGCCTCGGAGGTCTCTTTTGTTTAGGTATGTTTTTGTTGAGAACATCCACATATGTAGGAATGTACTGTACAGGTATGGATAGTGTTAGAGGTGTGATGTTTGTGCAGACAACCTTCCAGTGCTAGATGCACTGGCTTGTGACTGAGACAGCAAGGATTCTAGGTTCTTAATGTAACTGCACCTCTCACATATTGTGTTCCTAGGTGGTAGAAGAAGAGGGTTGTCGGTGTACAAGAGGCAGTTGCTACACTGTCTCAGGATGCCTACATCAACAAGACTAGCAGGAGAAACCACAGGAAATTGTCTGTCCATGGTTGCCAGAATCTGTGGAAGAGAGGTAACGGACGGTAGAGTGGGTACTGTTAGAATAGAGTACCTATAGGTGTGAGTAGACCTGCATAAAATCACAGTAGTTGCAAGGGAGGATGTCAGTTACACAGGAATGCTGGTAAAACAGCAATAATGTGCCACTTATAGCATAATTTTCTTCCTAAAAGTTAAAGCTGGATCGCCAAAATTAGGGTCCACACTTGTACCCATTACTACACCAATATATTGCTTGTATATCTGGCCTTCAACCATAAAAAAAATTCTGTTAAGAATCTGCTCCTACTTTCATATAAAAAAATGGATTTCTCCAAACAAATAGTCTGTAGAATTTAACAAAACATTACTAACCCATTCAACCCCCCACATCTTGGGGTATAACAGTATATAATGATCTCACAACTACTGTCACTAGCCCATCTTGTTTCTCCACTGTTATCTGTGATATTTTTTCCTTGAAATCAAAAGATTCTTAGATGTACAATTTACTTTTACTGACTAACTTGCTCATGGCTTCTACAAGAAAAATGGATAATGGTTGTAACCTTGAACCTTTTGCCAAAATAGTCTCAAAGGTGAATTGTACTGATCTTTGTGAATTATGGTATAACAAAAATACCACCTGCTTTTGGATGTGTCACTTGAAAAAAATAATACACGTCTTGCATCATTTCCCCTTGCATCAAATTGTCACACAACTATAACTCTATTGACCTATAACTTTTATATAACTCTATTTGACTCATTTTTTTATGTAACATTCATGCTGTAACATTTCATGTGTTTTTTTCTGAATAATCTTGACAATCCATAATTAGTCTCCCCTCCCTTGTAGGCCTCCATCAGTCTAATAGCTATCATTAGACAAGGAAAACAATATATCTCTTAAACAATTTGTTCTAAGATTTGGATGATAATAATTTTCTAACCTTGACTTTACATCTCTTTCCAAATGCATGTAGTACAGAGAGAAGACAAGGATTAAAAGTATTAGATTTTACCAATTTTTGTTGAAGAGGAGAATCAAAAATGTATTCGATTTTATCAATTTTTGTTATCACTTTTAAAATGAGTACAAAACATAACCTTAAAATTCAGTTTATTAGTATATGTTTTTCAATTATTGATTGTGTCTAATAATCTAACCATTCTAGTAATGATAAATGTAAAATCCTTTTGTAACATAGACAGTCCATCAATCTTCAGTTGTCTAGATAACAAATTAAATATCTTAAAGTTCACAGGCATGTTTATTTATTTTCCCAGTAAGTTTGTCTTTGGAGGGGTTGTAATTGTCCTTTCTCCCCGGTTAAGTTTTAACTATTTCAGCCCAGCTCTTCTTGTATTCTTTGTACAACATCTACAATTTGTTCCATACTTCTCTTTTGGTTCACAGATCAAACGTTTTTGTGTGTTCCTTTGTGTGAATTGTTTTTCCTGTCTTTTTTTGGAAGCTCGTCATATATTACAGTATCTACAACTAAATTCTGGGCTCCCTTTTGTTGCTTCCCTTCCAACCTTGTCAGTCTTTGGGGGCATGTATTCGTCTCGCTCTGTTCTAAAACAACACTCTTATTAAATGGCTGTACTTTGTTGTCAGACCCACTTTCTTGGGAAGCAAATTGGCCACAAATATTCCCTTTTAATACTTACTGATATCTTTCACAAACTTTTTAATTTTCTTTTTTTAAGTTTCTTATCCACTTGTTTACCTCACAATTAATACTGACTATTTTAGTATTTAACTCTTCCTCAATGAAGTTAAAAGGGGTTTATCAAAATAACTTCCAGTTTCCTATCTATGTTTTTTAGTAAATTGCAACTGTATTCAATAAAATTTAGATGAGCCCCAGCCCGGTTTCTTCATTGAGCTTATTGTACTTTTCATGAAATTCCATCTAAAAGGAATTCCCATTAGGAGTTTTATAAATCCTTAAACCAATGGGAACCTGTTTGTGATTGAGACTCACTAGGAAATATTGCAAGCCCCACTGACTTCTTCTGTATTGGAACTACTGAGTTTGTAGCGCTATGAAAAAATGTTCCTTATCTAAAACAATTCTAGCTATATATTGATTATTTTCTGGTTCCTCGCATGAATCCACCATTGCAGTTAACAAAGGTGGTGATGTTAACAGGTTGCTTGAAAAATCTTTAGTACTTGCTGAAAATGACTTGTGATCCCTGTTAACTCTATTAGCCTTGTAAATCTCAACACTGGAGTTCACTCCTTGTTTATACCTCCAAGGCTGCCATCTTTCTATTGAAACCACAGTATAATCTATACCAGTGGAAGGAATAGAATGCATAGATACATTAATAGGTTCATCCTCTGGTTCTTCAGCTGTTAGGGTAAGTTAAGCAACATGCTGAACCATAACTTCTCAAAGCAAGAAATGATAATCCCATACCCAAGCCATGAAATGTACAAACTTTGAAACAAAAAAGGATACTCCCTTTTTCAGCCATATCTCAAGTCTTTTTTACATTTCATTAAAAAGTTATTAAATCTGCTAAGGACTGTAAAATGTAGACTTCAAAGACTGACCAGGATCTTCTATGAAAAAAGTAAATGAAGAGCAAGGTATTTTTAATAACTTCAAATAAAGTAGGAAAACAAGACGGTATGAAAAATGCAAATAAGTCAGTAAGAAATAGTAACTGAAAAACATATCTCCATGTCTCTTAGATTCACTAGACAATCTCGATGTACTGAAATGTCGAATTTCAGTACGGTGAGACCGAATAGTGGAAAGTGCGGTTACGCGAAACTGCACTATGCAGAATGCGGAAGTGTTGAATCCGCAAATGTCGAATCTGCTATTGTGGTGTTGTGTTCATGACATGTGGTGCTGTTTGTGGATTTATTTGGGGTTTCAGGTAAGTGGTGTGTGTCTGATGGTATTGGGTAGGGATTTTAGTGTGTGTGAGTGTGTGTGGTGGTGTTTTTTGTGTGTTTGTGTGCTTAGTGCAACCTCGGAGTTAGAATATATAAGTAGGGAGGTGGGTGGTGCAGTCCCTCACATGTGGGGTGCAGGGGGGCTTGCCCCCCTGCTTATAGGTATGTTTGGTGTGTTTGTGTGCGTTGTTATGTTTGTTTTAGTATAATTAGGTAGGTGTATGTGCTGGTGTGTGTGTATATATGTGTGTGTGTGTGTGTGTGTGTGTGTGTGTGTGTGTGTGTGTGTGTGTGTGTGTGTGTGTGTGTGTGCGTGTGTGCGTGTGTGCGTGCGTGTGTGTGTGTGTGTGTGTGTGTGTGTGTGTGTGTGTGTGTGTGTGTGTGTGAATGGTCACAATTGTGCTATTCATGATTTTGAGTTTTCAGGTATATGGGCTTTCCACTATTCAGTCTCGAAATACTGAAATTCGACATTTCAGTATTTCGAGATTGTATAGCGAATCCCTCTTTCTCTCATTAAAATGTGAGACTAGGATAATAAAATGCTACAAACAGAAACTAGATGTACTAAGGATGTCTACGTTGTTTTCACAGTGTCAGAAAAGCTAAGACTTGCATACAGTGTATAAAGACAGGAAAAGAAAAAAACTTGGTCTCTTACCAACAGCAACATTATTTGGCTTTTCTGCATCAGGAAAAGAAAGGTATACATCATATGTGTCTTTCTTTGCTTCATCTAAACCACTGTTTGGATCTTTCCATCGTTCCAGAATTAAATTGACAAGGTCATTATCTCCTTCTTGTGTCGCCATGTGCGGTTTCTTTGTCAGTGCCCTAATTAAAATAGAATTATGCATGTTATAATTTTAGTATAGATTAGTATTTCATTAATCTTGTGCATCAGCACTAAGAAATTATAATGCAAACAAGTACCGGGACAATACTTATTAAAATATTGCTTCCTTATGATACAGTGTGAACCAGAACTAGTACAGCGTTTATAAAAATAATGCTTCACCATACTACCATGTAAACCAGCACTAGGACAGAGCTTATGAAGATAATACATCATCATCACCATCAGTGCAATTAATTGTTTACAATCAAATATACCGGTAATAGTCTCTAATCCAGTGAAGAAATATAAAATTTAACGTACTTACATATTTTCTACGGCTGATTAGAATTTGATAAATCATTATTTTGTATGGATGAATTTACATTCTGGAGAGATATGAAAGTCTGTTTTTTTTCTATGCATTTGCTCGTTGACTCACCTGGATGCAAGGAGGTATGAGTCTGTGTTATGCCAACTTTTTCTCTACACAAATTTATCTAGGTTCATAGGTGCATAGTTGATTAGTAGGATCACCACCCTAGTGAGCCTTTTTAAGCACAGCCATGCTTCTCCAATGTACCTGACAAGTTTTAATACCCTAGAGTTATTTATGGAGTAAATGTAGGCTTGGGCATGGGTGGTCAAGGATTTACAGGCTGTCTCTGTCTACTAGAGACATAAGTGCTAGACCAGGGGTAAATTTCCTAGTCCCCATCTGCTGGTCTATGTCAGATTAATTGGTTTAGGGAAGATCTCTGCTTCACATGGATAAGAAGCCTGTTTCAGAGAAGGGGTGGTCTCTCAGACACATAAATGTGCCTTCAACATGTCTTATTTATGTTGCAGACAAGGTTTAGTTCCATAGATTGGATAATTCTGATGCCATTTGCTTTGCATGGGGATTCTCTATCAAATAAATGAACACTTACATGAACATATCTCACATTCTTGAGCAAGATTACAAGAAACAAAACACATGCCCTTTGCAATCCCCCAACCCTCTACTAATCAAATATTCCAACTCCCAAGATCACACCACATTGTGTTAAAAAGTAATATACAGATCCCCATTGGGCTGCAGTCCCACACAATACAAGACCTGTTCTCTTCAACCTTCAATGTTTTCACTGTAAGAGGTAAAGAAAAAAAGATGATACATGCAGGGCACATAGAAATGGACTTTTACTAAATGAAAAGTTAAACAGGGGCTTTGAAAAGAAGAGAAGTAGAAGTGGGCTGAATTATAGAAGTAAACATTTCCATATCAACATGCCATGAGAAAGACAGGACATCTGGGGGCGTGGCCAAGATGTCAGAGAGATAATAGCACTTTTTTGATGCTCTGCTTAACAGAAATTTCTCTGACAGGAAATGTTTTTAATATTATTGTAAAAACATATAAGTTTTCTTTCACCTATATATTTAGATACAGTGGATTATTTTTTTCTACAAATATTTCAATTTTGGTGAATAGAAAGTGAATTACATCCTGTCAGAAGTACAGCAGCTGAATATAACAGACTCTCTCAGCCATGAGTCATTCAAAAGCCTCTCTCCAGGAAACTTCCATGAAGAAAGAATTACAAACAATAATATCCAGTATTCAAGATCTTTCCATGAAAATGGACAATTTAGAAAAAATCATGGCAAACATGAAGAAAGAAAATAGAAAGCAGATTGAAGAATTCAAGGAGATAATTACAAGACATACAGACCAGATAACAGAAATTGAAGAATCTCTTAATGAAATAGATGGAAGACAGCATGAAAATGATAGCCAGATTGACTTCTTACTAAAGCAAAACACCGCACTTTTAGATAAAGTGGAGGACCTAGAATCAAGGTCACAAAGAAATAATATTAGAATATACGGCATACCTGAAAAAATGGAAGGAAATAACCCAATACAGTTCGTGAATGACTGGTTGCCTAAGACACTAAACCTACCTGAATCTTTCTCTTTTGGGATAGAGAGCTCACAGGTCATTGTCAAATATGTCTGTGTCAAAAAATCCAAATGCTTCAAGATCCATTATTGTAAAATTTTTATCATCTCAAGACAAGGACTTAATCCTGAGAACAGCGTGGGCAGGTAATCCTATACAAATTAATGGTCGAAACATAAGATTTGACAATGACTATACCTCTACTATAATAACTAAAAGAAAAGCCTGCATTCCTCTCATTAAAAATCTGAAGAAAGCTGAAATTAAAGCACAAATCATTTTTCCTGCCAGAATTAAAATACATCTATCTGAAGGAATAAAAATATTTAATAATCTTGATGATGCCTCTAAATATGTGAAAAATAATAAGATTTTGGAAAACACTGAAGATATGGACATCTCATTACCTAGTTTAAAAAGGCAGGCAACAAATGGAAAAATGTTATCGATTGATAAAACAAGCAAGAAGCTTATGGGTAAATAATACAAATGAAGCTCTTCCACAATCCCTTCAAATCCCAAAATTTTCATGCTACAAATCACCTACATCGAGGAAAAACATACACGTTAAGGTAAAAATAATTTAATATTTATTAAGTATGCTTATTTATTTATTTATTTTTAAATTTATTTGCTGTTTAAAAGCCTTTAATACACATACGCTAGAATGTTAAACATAGATGTTAAAATTCTAAATCTTCCCTTGACAGTGTATTATTAGTTGACAACTACATAGGGGCAATGTAGCAATACCATAGAAGTATTGGTTAAAACAAGAACCCCCTTAATACCGGATACTGTATGTGTATTAGATTATGATGATATAGATCGCTCCGATAAGTGAAATGAAGGCTCCCCATCTCAGTGCAATTAAATGAAAGTGTAGCCACTTTTTGCATCAGCAGGCTTTCTCTCCTGTTAAATGTCATGTTATGCTTGGGTCCTTTTAGAGCTAACGGATATAACTTAATGTGACTTGTACTAAATAGTTTAAAAGGTATTGGAAATTGTTCTTTATCATAATAAGAGAAGATTGTTTTCTTTCTAAGAATCCGTCATGACATGTAAAAATGCATTCTCATACACTTGAGAGGTTTGTGTCTTTACTAAATGTGGTTGGTGGGTCCATCTGCTGACGGAGAGGGAAAAGGAGATGTATTTTCTGATGAAAGCTGGTGGAGTGTGTGTTGCAGGGACAGGAGGGTTTGTATGCTTGATATCAGATACATTGGCCAGTAAAATTGATAGTTACAGAGAATTTTATATTTATATAAAATGGGGCAAAGTTTTTTTTTTGTACTTCATATACATGCTTTTTGAGTAACATATTCTGTTTTTCTTTTCTCTCACAAAATGCACATCACGAGTATCTCGTGAACAGTTATCATAGCTTGCTGCAGATTCCCTAGTGCGAGCTTTTAACTGCCAAAATTCAAATGTTAAAGGAGAAGGAAGGGGAAAAAAAGGAAAAAGAAGGCTGTTGCATCGAGACTTCTTGGTCAGATCTTCTTTGTAATACAAGAGACTTATTCATGTACTCTCTCGAAGTCTCTTTTGTCATATGAACTTTGGTTACGTATTCACGTTACCAGAAATCTTCACATGAAAAAAAAAGAAAGAGAAAACGGAACAACTGAATGCTTTATCACATACCAAGAGTGACAAAGAAAACTATATAAAAAACATAGACATATATAAAGGTCCTTTTTACTAAACTAATGTTGATGCCTATGTTGTTCCCTTCATAATAAGTTTTCTGATGACATGTTTTACAAAGTAGTTTACACTTGATCATTAGTTGGCAGCTGTAGTTAACAGATCCAGTGAAAACATAGACTAGGTCATCTGATCCTTTTTGGTTAGCAGAGCAGAAAGTGGCATATGCAATGGTTATAAAGTCACTAAAATACATTATCTATTGGGGGTTAATGTGTTCTTATTATTTTTAAAGTAGATTTTGGGGCAGCTATGTATTTTCTGTGCTTTCATCTTGATATCTTCATCCCCAATCTTATTGATTATATGAGTTGTTGGTTGATGGCAATACTGCTGGATTGGGGAAGCCAAAGCTGCAGACAGACCATTACAATAAATAATAATTCTGTTATAAAAGGGTGAAATAATATATTGGGGCAGGAAACATTTCAGTTCCAAAGAAAAGGAGACAGTTCTGCTTAGAGAATGATCTTAGTTGTAAATGAAGTGATGCTTTTGCCTCACTAGTCAGTGATAGTAGTAGAAGACTGTTAGGGGGGGCAGTGCAAAGTGGGGAAGGTTACTCTTGACTTATAGTTACTACTTTCATCAGGACATGAGGACAGTTGTTATTTCCAAAGGTAGTCTTTACTTTTTAACTGCTTTTCTAATTAATAGTTTGCATTATGTTGGATTTATAGTGAATGGTGAAATTGTGATCTACTTAATCCACCTCCAGCTACATAAGTGCATACTACAATCTGACATTTTCACTAATATTCATAAAATATTGAATGTTTTACTGTCTGTAGACTACATTTTCTAGCAAAAGATATGTTGCATGTTAACCACTGCCACTCTAACTGAAAAAATATTGGTAAAATGTGTTAATGTATTTTGTTAAAAAGGACAACTTAAGGGAACACATTATTACTATAACATCTAAAACTGAAGTGTCCTTGAAGGTTAAAAGCTGTGACTTCATTATATGATATTTTTATCAAAATCAAGCTATACTACATAGTTTCTTTAGACTCACATCTTTGGAAAGAAAAGCTAATGTTTTTGATGATTACACAGATCTATATACCTGCATAGATATTTGTGTAACTAAAATATTATCTTCACATGTAAAAAATTCTCATTAGTACATCTTTATTTTAAATATCTTTAATACCTTAAGAAATTATTTAAGGTTAATCAGATATGTTTTTTTTCTAGGGGAAGGAAAAACTGGTGATTTTATAACTTATATAAAAGGAAAATAAGCCTATAGGCTATATATTAATATGCTGATTCTATATTAAATATTAACACTGTTGTGATTTCACAGACAAGTTCATACAGGAATGTTTTGTTACATGATAAATGTTCTTATTTTTATACATAAACTTCTTTACTGAATTCCTAGATAAGTAGGTTTTGATCTAATGTAGTATACTAGATTAAGATATGTATTAGTATAGAATAGACATAAATGAATATGATATACTATGTCATGATACAAGTTTAAAGACACTGTTCTTAAAAATTTTGAAAATTACATTATTCATGGTAACTGATGTTTTTCCACAATATCTCCTACATAGTAATACCTATTCATCCTGGAGAATTAATAGGTTGTAGTTTGTTGATTCAATAAAATGTTAGGTAGTAGCATTAGAGAAAGATAGTCTTGAGCACTAAGGATGATAGAGGGTGGTATTGATGACTTCTTCATCAATCCAGGAACTAGATATTCCATGGTTAGTTTTGTATATAGTTATATTTTCATATTCTCTGAACATTACTTGTTAATTAAGTCCAGAATAGTATTTATCCATCAAAAGCTTAAAGTAATCAATGTCTGTGTTTAAATGTCTGTCTCTGAATGCAAATGGTCTTAATAACCCTAGTAAAAGAGGAAGGTTACTCAAATACCTAGCATCTAATAAAGCTGACATTATATTTTTGCAAGAAATGCACATTATTCAGAAAGATCTAGAAAAAATGGCTTTTAAAGGTTATAGTATTCTAGCTGAATCTCATTTCCAAACAAAGAGAAGGGGAACCGTGATTTTGTGGAAAAATACATTACCAATACCTAAAATAATTAACAGCTTCTCTGATAAAAATGGTATGTTGTGTCTAGTAGTATTGGAATTGAATAAGAAATATTTTACTTTAGCAAATATGTACTGGCTACCTGGTATTGGTGCTAAATCTGCAAACAAATATTTGGAAATAATAACAGCAAATTCTAAAGGAGATATAATTTTGGCAGGTGATTTTAATTGTATTCTATCATCTAAAGATATCACTAATGTCAGCAATATTAAGATACCTGCATCAGCCAAAAAATTGATAAATTGTGTCTCATTATATAACCTAAAAGACATATACATGATCAAAGAGCAGAGGTCTCTCAATTTTACTCACTTTTCTTATAGATATGGTACACAGACGACTATTGGTAAAGTGTTTATATCTGACAGCATGTTATCTAAGACTCAAGATGTAGTGATTACATCATGCCCTCTATCAGACCACAATGCCATACTATTTAAAATTAAAATTAAACCAAACGATCTTATTCATTGGCAGAGACTACCAGCCTATAGTATTAAGATAAAAGGATTCAAAGAATGGTTTATAAGGGAAGTAAACTATTATATTGAACTTAATAATAATAATAACACAAATAAAGTGTTTATTTGGGACTCTTTAAAATCTTATATATATGGGAAAATAAAAATCTGGTATTTACATAAAAGGAAAGAATGGGACAAAGAATTATTAAATCTACAATTGAAAATTGACACTTTAAAAAATAACTTACACCCCAAAGAATTGGGCTTGAATCTGGAATTAAAACAACTAAATCTCGAATATTTAGAAATTCTTAGTCATAAAGTAGCAATTAATTTAGAGAGGTTAAAATTACAATCTTATTCATCTAATCCAAAACATATGCATAGATTAGCAGCCAAAACGAAAAGTTTTCACAAGAGTAAACACATAATTGAAATATCAGACACATCTAAACACAATTCAAAACCTTCTTCAGATCTAAAAGATATTTTAGAGATTTTTCGTTCATATCATGAAACAATGAATAAAGCAAACTTAAACTTTACTAATAATAGTTCAAAAATAGAATTTCTAAAAAACAATATAAATAATAAACTTTCTAAAGAACAAAATAATAGATTACTTTAATCAATATCAGTAACAGAAGTTAAAGAAAGAATACAAAATCTTAAAAATAATAAAGCCCCTGGTCTTGATGGCATAATAGGTGAATTATATAAAATTTTCCCTTATTCCGCTTTGAAGATATTAATGAAAGCACTTGAGGAAGTTCGAATAAGTGACAAACTTTGTCCTTCTTGGAAATATTCGCTAATTTCTCCCATTTTAAAGCAAGATAAGGACTCCAAATTTGTTTCATCATATCGTCCTATTTCCCTATTAAATATAGATTATAAAATATTTACGTCTATTTTAGCAAACAGATTAAATCAAATGATGCCGACTTTAATAAACAATGATCAAACAGGTTTTATACTGAACAGAAAAGTTCAGGGTAATACTATTAGACTTTTAACTTTAATAGATTTTGCAAATAAAAAAAAAAGAATTATCACTCATCAGTCTAAATCTAGATAAAGCATTTGATTCTATTAACTGGACATATTTATGGTATTAAAAGAATATAATTTCTCCTCAGAAATCTTAAACTTGTTAAAAAAATTATATGAAGGTTCTATAGCATATATTAAAATTGGCGCTTTTTTTATCTGGCCCACTTCAAATTCTAAAAGGCACTAGACAAGGTTGCCCTTTATCCCCACTACTATTTGCATTAGCAATAGAACCATTTGCTAATTTTATAAGAAACAATATAAACATAAAAAGTGTTGATGTTATTGAGAACTATTCTTCTAAAATTTTACTCTTTGCAGATGATATCTTATTAACTATTGGAAATATTGATTCATCTATTGATCACATTATCAGATCATTAAAACTCTTTGAGGAAATCTCAAACCTTAGATTTAACCAAAACAAAACAGAAACTATTCTCATCAATAAAAAATTGAATAACACTCTATCTAATTACAATAACTTTAACTGGACCAATGATAAATTGAAATATCTAGGAGTTCATATTCTGTCTAAATGGAAGGACACTATAAATATAAATTATAAAATTTTATTAAATAAAATCACAGAATACATTAATAGATGGAAGAAAATGTTCTTTACTATAGAAGAAAGATTATCTCTGATAAAAATGATTATATTACCAAAAAATATTTTTTATCTTTAAACATTATTGGCTCCTCCTTCTAGAAAACAACTTAAACACATAAACACTATATTAATTAAATTTCTATGGTATCCTCAAAAACCAAGGATTAAATATGATTGGCACTATAAAAACTGGGTTGAAGGAGGGATTGCTTTTCCAAATTTTGAGATTTATGCTGATGCCATTATTCTTAATATAACAAGTCTGTGGTTAAGTCCAAAATACCATTCAAATTGGAAAAATTTACACAAAACAATACTATTAAGTAATTTTGACAAGTTTTTCAAAAACATATATTGTTCTGAAAATATTAAGCTATTTATAGTTATTAAAGAATTCTTCTTCAACAATGAGCAGGAAAAATCACATCTTATTCCTATAATTAAATATGTCTTGCAAAATTTTAAAAAAGTAATGAATAAGAACCTTTTGAACAGCAATTTGTCCATTCTGTTTCCAATAATCTTAACCAAGGTATGCTTTGATTCCTTTAACATGATGAAAATAAAAACTATGGAAGAAAATGGGTTATTATTCTGGCATCAGTTTTTAGGAACTAATAATATTCATGATACTACCTACCTTTTAGCCAGGTATAATATCTACCAAAATAACTGGTTAAATATTCAAATCTTCAGAGAATTTATTTTAATGGAATTTAAAAGACATCATTTTCCTGCTATAACAGACCTCCCCAAAAAATTATCCGTCCTCTTTGACTTCACCAATATAGGCTATAATAATGGTATCTCATTGTCAAGATTTTACAACATTCTTAAATCAGATCTAATAATATTAGATGACAATTTATGGAAATATATCAACAATTTCAACAACTCCCAAATACATATAAATGATAAAACTTTAATTCTCAGATCTGTTTACCATACCTCTTCTTCCACATATTGGAACATTTTTACATGGAAATTCATTCATAGAAGTTTTATTACACCAAAAAAAGCCTCTGGAATAAGCAAGAAAGATTTTAATAGATGTTGGAGATGTGAGGAGCTAATAGATGCCGACTGGGCACATATGTTTTTAGAATGCAGAACAATAACCACATTTTGGATGGAGTTTAAAAATTTTATTAAAGCTTTGTGGTCGGACAGATGTGAGATCTCTGATTCTATGATACTTTTTAATGCACCAATGCCAAGGTATGTTCCACTGAATCAAATGAACCTCCTTTGGACTCTACTTGCTATAGCAAGAAAAACTATTACTAGAAATTGGAAATGTAAAAATAACCTCTCATTTAAGGAATTTATATCTTTTACTAAGATTATTTGTAGTAGGGAATTACAAACAGCTATGTTACACTCCTCAAACATGACTCATAAACAAATTGCCTGGATAAAGCTTAAAAAACTATTAGGCAAAACGTAATGTTATTGAAGATTTGGTATCTATTTTAGACTTTGTATATAGTTTTTGTTAAAATTTGATATTACATTGTTTTTTCTTGTTAAAAATTGTAATTATACTCTTGAAAATCAATAAAAAATATGAAGAAAAAAAAAGAAAGACAGGACATCTGGAAGGTGTTAAGATGATGTAATAAATAGCACAGAGCAAAAATAGGAAATAGGAGAGGAAAAATGGGAAGACAGATAAAGGGAGTAGAGCTAGAAGAATGTTGTCTTATTAGTGATGAGATCACTTAGGCAAGTTTTCCAGAAATATTCTTTGAGAGACATCACTTGGGAATGTCAAACTAGGAAAGATGTGTCATCAAATCAGGAACCTATACATATAACTGGACTAGATGGTAAGGGAGAATTAAGTATTTAAAGGATGGAGGGGCAAACAAGATGTACTGGAGATCAGCTTTGAGTGCTGGAAAAGGAAATTATTGAAAATAATATGGAAGATATGGGGAGGATGGTGAAGAATGGAGTGATGCCAAGAAAGTGATATAGAATATAAAAGATAACAAGACAAGTGAGAAGGAAAAAATCTAGAGAAGGAAAATGAACTGTTGTTGGGGTGAGCTAAAGCTATCCAAATGAAAATAGAAGAGCAACAGTCAGGAACGGAGTTGCAAAGAGACAAAAGGTTCATTAAGTGTGAAAAAAGTTTTGTAAAATTTTTGCTGCTCAAAAGAAAGGATGGTTAGAGGATGAAAGGAGAAAGAGTAAGAAAAGCAAGCGCTTGGATGATGTTAGAATAAGGGTTTAAAATATAAAGTTATTATGGGTAGACATCACGTGCAGTGTTTGGAAAAGAAGGTATGTGGAAAGATATTACTGGCTTTAAAGAAGAGCTATATAGATGCAAGTAGGAAGGTTAAATTATTATTATTATTATTATTACTGATATTAAATTGCAATAGTTCTACAACTCCAAGAAAGTCTGGTAAGTGTTTTGATTTCTTGATCTGATTTTAAATTAATTTTAACACTCTGTATCTGCTTTAACTAAAGTCTTTATGACTATATTAGTGATTCTAGTATATAGTTGCAATGAATTGTTTGTTTTAAGAGTCTTTTGTTATTAAGGCCTAGGTTCATTATTGTGTGCTAAGTGTATGTCACGCTAGTTCACAACTTGTCTTTGCGTTGGGCAATCCCAGAACAATCAACTCAGAGCTAAGGGTTTGTGAATTTCAAAGTTGCTGTTTGCTGTGATATTTGTGTTTGTTTTTAATTACTGTTGCATTGCAATAGTTGTACAAGTCAGAGAAATATGAGTATTTTCATTTTCCCTCTCACCCACCATGTATCTGTTGTTGCCTGCCCCTTATGATAATTTAACAACATAATTCCCTACCTCTAGCCTTTTATTGGCTGTTGACAATAAGCACATAAATATCATTTTTCAAAGTCTCTCCCCTTAAACTACTCACCAGGAAAAAGGACCTGTGATAAAATTGATTAATATTGAGTGTACTGATACTGCTTGCACTGATTTAGAACTAAACTGGTGATTTTATTTACTATAATTAGTTTACTTCTCCTTGCTGGTGCAGAAGAAGGTTTCCAGGACAGTTATTTTGTACTGAAATTTAAATACTCAGTAGCAAGTTCACTCAAATATTATTCTAAATCCAAACTCAAAGCAGTTATAGTTCCCCTGCCCCCAGAGTTATTCCTGTCAGTATCATGAACCAGCATTTCCTCTAACTTCTCTAGCCAGCCTGATTGAGATGGTTATCTTGAGACAGTGTAAGAACTGTCTCATGCTGTCTGATGATCATGTATTACTCAAATATGTACATATATATATAATCTCCTTGGAGGCAAAACTCTCACACACAGTAAACTCAGACACCAACATTGTCATCAATACACTTTATTTATTTTTATTTATTTTTATTTTACATTTGTATACCGGGAAAGTCTGACTGGGCACAGGTCCATTTTCAGCAGAGGCCCGGGGAGAAAAGCTTCACATTACAATACATTACATGAGAGTAAAAAGAAGTAGAACATACATATATATGGCGTATATACACAACAGGACAACATGCTAGTGATTAACATTTTTTACAGTAGACAGAGGTACATTTTTTTTTCTTTTGCAGTTATATGTTTTGTAAGGTAAATGTATATGGGTTTGGAAGCTTTCAGGGGAGATACTGTTTATACATAGCTGTACCATGACAAATTCTGTTGGTATGGATTAGCCTGGTGAGTGGCATGAGCATAGCTAGTTACTTAGACAGTGGGTTTTCAGAAGTTTTTTTTAATTGACTATAGGAGGTGATAGAAGTTATTTGGCTTAGTAGT
The DNA here is from genome assembly GCF_019279795.1 of Protopterus annectens. NCBI lineage: Eukaryota > Metazoa > Chordata > Ceratodontiformes > Protopteridae > Protopterus > Protopterus annectens. Next base: position 261,038,740 of record NC_056738.1, read on the forward strand.
GTGTTCCAGGTTTTGGCAATGGTGTTGGCAAAGAGGGACTTACCAGCTTTGTTTTTATGTTTGATGACAGTTATGAGGTTCTGGTTACTAGATCTTAAGGCTCTAGAGGGAATGTGGGGCTGAATTAGGTGCTGAAGTGCTGGAGTTATCTCAGGAAGGTAGTAGAGTTTGTGTGCTTTAGAGAGTTGATTGAGTAGAAGTATATCAGGCAACTCATGCCAGTTGAGTTGCTTAAGGGATAGACAGTGGAGGGACCTACATGAGGCTTCAGTAGCAAACTTGGCAATCTTGTTGTAGCAAGATTCCATTTTATTTAGATCAGTTTGGCGGAGATTGGTCAAGATGGGAGAGACATAGAGGAGGGTGGATAGAAGATGAGTCCTTGTGATGGTTACTTTGGTGCATTTTGTCATAAACTGTTTGTTCCTGTAGATGAGACCAAGTTTTTTTATTAACTTCCTTAATGGTTTGTGCTATGTGGATGTCGAACCTCAGGTTATTGTCTATTTCCATGCCTATCAGTTTAGTATGTGTGTGGTTGGACTGATTTTAATGTTTTCTTTGGAGCTAATGGTGAAATTATTATTTAGGGGAGGAACTCTGCCAGGACTGAAAATAATTAGTTTGTTTTTTTGGGGATTAAGAAGAAGTTTGATGTTAGTGAACCAAGTTTCAGCTAGGATGAAGTTATTTTGGGTAAGGGTTTGCAGTTCACTAAGGGTAGGGGCAGCACATATGAGGGTAGTGTCATCTGCATATTGTACTATTGAGGCAGTGGGAGAGGATGAAGAGATCTGGTTTGTAAATAGAGAGAACAGCAATTGGCCAAGGATGGATCCTTGTGGGACTCCTATGGTTACTGATAACAGGGGGGACAATTGGTCCTGCCATAGAACTGCTTGCTGATAAGTAGCTGTTGAACCATGATATAGAGGAGGGACTTATATTTAGGGTGGATAGGATATTGAGAAGTAGACTGTGGTTTACCATGTCAAAGGCTTTTGATAGGTCTAAAAATATGGAAGAAACAAATAGACCCCTGTTTCTGTGGTGGTTAACTATGTTGGTGAATGATAGTAGTGCTGTTGTGGTGCTATGGGAAGGTCTAAAGCCATGCTGGGATATGGAGAGTAGGTTGTTGTTCTGGAGGTACAGTATTAGTTGAGTATGAACAACTCTTTCTAATATTTTGGATAAAGGTGATAGGATTGCTATTGGGCGATAGTTGGTGAGCTCTAAGGAGCTGCCTCCTTTGTGCAGTGGAATTATATATGATGTTTTCCATGAGGTGGGGACTTTGCATTCTGAGAGAGATCTGTTTATGAGAATAGAAACAGGATAGGCTATAGCTTCAGCTGAGATCCGAAGGAAGTCTCCTGGCAGCTTATCAGCTGCTAGAGTGGTTGGTTTAAATTTACCAAGTTTAGATATTGATTTGGTGGATACAGAGTGGAGGTGAAAATTTGGGGCTATTGTTTTGTATATTGGGGTGGGTTGGGGTAGTTATTGGTGTGGGGCTGCAAGTACTATTTTGGGCATTGGCAAGGGTCTGGACTCTTTCGGTAAAGAATTTGTTAAACTGAGTAGGAATGTTTTCATGGTTATTTGGAAGCACAGGGGTTGGAGTCATGGACTTTGCTGGATGCAGTATACCATTTACTGAGGCCCAGAATTTTTGTGGGTTGTGAGCATATTGTTTTTGCATGCTTGTATAGTAGCTGGATTTGTCTAGTTTGATTTGTTTTTTGGCTTTGTTACAGAGCTCTGCATAGTTTTGTCTCAAAGTAGTAGTTTTGTTTTTCTGATATTGAATCCAAGCGTTGTCCCTTTCTTTCATTATAGTTTTATTATCTTTTCTTAGCCATGGGGCATAGTTAGTTTTTATTCTAATGGTTCTAGGGGGTGCATGACGATTTAAGATTTTTATGAAGGTTGTGTTAAAGTACTCGACGGCATCGTCTAGAGGTAGATGTTTTAGGGGGGTCCAGTTACAGCTTTTTAGAGTATTGATGAGATCAGTAGCTATAAATGTTTTTTTGTTTCTAACTACTCTGAGGATAGGTTGGTTGATGGTTTGGGATCTGTTCCTAATTAGGTAGATTGGATGATGGTCAGTTAGGGTATCTGGAAGACAACCAGATTGCTGTGCAAGAGCGGGGTCAGATACAATGATCCAGTCTAAGATGGACTGGCATTTGGAAGTTTTATCAATTCGAGTGGGGGTGGTTATAGTTTGGGTAAACCTGCGGAGGTTTATGAAAGCAGAGGGGTTATGGCTGGAGCATTGAAGCCAGTCAATATTGAAGTCTCCTAATAGTATGGTTTCATGTGGAAGGGAGTTGGAGGTCCAATTAAGCAGGCTTTCCATTGCAGTGACATTATTGCCTGGTGGTATATAGCTACCTGCAATAATTATATGTTTGTTGGAACTTATTTTTAATTTGTCAAGGATTAGTTCTACGTCTTTGAATTCATGGGTATTGTAATCTAGTTGTTCTAAGGCAAGATGATTTTGGAATAATATTGCAACACCTCCGCTCTTTTTCTCTGATCTGTCTCTTCAGATAATGTTGTAACCCGAGGCAGTAATCTCATTATTGTGATGTTGTGGTTTGAGCCATGTTTCAGTTAACAGAGCATGTTTCAGTTAACACAGCGATATCTGGTTTGTAGCTAGTAGAGCATGAAGGTCATGAATTTTGCTAAGTATACTTCTTACATTAATGTTTAAAAAGAGGAGAGTTGAGGTAGGTCTGTGGTGTAGGGGATTTAGCTGATGTAAGTTAGGGCTGATTGATGTTTTGGGTCCTGGATTGGGATGTGTATTATCACTGCAAGTGAGTTTATGGAGTAGGTATAGATAGAGTTTGGTCAATTTGTGGATTATTTTAGTTTGTCTTTGAGAAGAGAGTGGGTTAGTTTTGATTTTCAGTTTAATGCACAAGTAAGAGAAGGGTAGGGGGAGGTAAGGTCACATGGCGATATAGGGAAGTTTTTTAGTTTGGTGGTGTTGGCTGTGGAATCAGTTTGCCAAGGGGATGGGGTGTGGTTATGAAGCTGAGTGTGGTAGGAGAACAGGATGGAAAGTAGGAGTAGGATGAAGATTATTAATGGGTAGAATGATGTTTTTAGTAGTTGGGCTGGATATGTGTAACCCATGTTATCTGGTTTCAGAAAGAATGTGTTACATGCAAGGGTACTGTCTAAGAATGAGTGAGATTGATGTTGTATTAAAGGTGCAGTATTAGGTGTATGTGAGAGTTTGTTGTTAAGAGGGGTAAGAGATTTGAAATGACAGGTGGATGAGAGTGTAAGACTTGCTAATGGGAGTTGTCTGTAGCTAGAAGTTGAAGTGATGTTAGGGATTTAGGAGCTATATAAGTACCAGGTGATGCTGGGTATATGGTTACAAAAAAGTGATGGAGAGTGTGGCCAGTCCAAGAGCTATCGTTTTATGTGTTAGGAAGCTGCAGTATGGACAAGAAGTTGTTCTTCTCTTCTTTTGGCTTTTCTCGGTTAGGGGTTGCCACAGTGGAACTCCTGTCTGCTAATGATTGGCAGTAGATTTTTATGGTGCAGAGGTGCCAGCCCGATGCCCAACCTTCAACGAAGGCACACCCATTCACATATGTCTTTCAAACGCCACTCGTATGGGCAAGAAGTATTAGTCAGGTAATTGGTATCCTCTAGTTAAGAGAGGGTAGCAGAAATAGTGAGTTAGCAAATACGGGGGGATACTTGCTACTGTATCTGTAATGATGTTCTTGACTATGGATAAGGTGAATAGGAATTATATATTGTCTATTTGTACTATGTTCAGATATGCGTATTTACTGCAGTTAAAAATATTAATTATAGGTAATAGTTAATGGTTATAGGGTGGTGTGTATAGAGAGGTTGTGGAGGAGGTAGGGATTCTATGTTGGAGGCAGGAAGTAGGCTAGACTGTTTGTGAGGAACAGGAAGGGGAGGAGTGTTTAGGGAGATGGAAATAGGTGGTTAGGTATAAAGGAAATGACAACCACACACTACACCTCACCAAGGCCATCGCAATATACATAATGCATCATATGCTGAGGTCTTAAAGATTAACTTGCCTAAACCCCCAAAACGCAACACAGGCACATAGCACACCCAGCAAGTTAAGCCTGCTCCTCACATAGCACAAGCAGTCCCAAAGCCAAAGATACTGAGCCCGTAAGACAGGCATCAGCCCAACCAAACATTTTTTGTTATAGATGACTCCATTCTCATTCATAGAGATGTGCCTCTTACCAGGTTGAACAAGGAAAGAGTGACAGCTAGTTGCTTGTCTGGTGCCAGGATCCATCAGATCATGCATGCACTCAAGTCCTTGAACAATAAGTACCAGTATGACTCTGTCATAGTTCATGCCACTGTCAATGGCTTGATGTGTATCCCCTGGATTATATGAAAAGAAACTCAATGGAGCTCTTAGACCATGTGTCCAAAGCAGGTATGACTAGCACTGAGCAGCACTCTACATTCTTATGGATGATGCTGTGATATGAGGAAAAAACTAAAAAATTGACTTCAGTAATTGGCTTAGCCCAATATTTGTCAGCCTAGGAGAATATGATTGACAGACCATGCTATTTCAACAGGGATGGTCTGCATCTGTCCCATCTAGGGAGAGATTATTGGCAGAGACATTGTCCACCCCATAGTGCCTTTTTTGGCAATGCCAGCCTGATAAACCTACCAACATAGTCAAACAAGCAAATGAAAATATGAAGGTGCTACTGATCAATGCTAGGAGATTGAACAAGACACTCCACCCCCTACAAGCCCTTCTCACTCTGGAAGACATTGACATCTGTCTAATGACTGACACATGGTTTAAAATAGCAGAGAGCATTCCAGCTGTGCAGGGCTATAACACCTTTAGACCAGCTATTGAGCAGGAGTGGAAAAAAAGGTGGAGGTGTAGCAATCTACATTCAGAAGAGATTCACATCAAGGCTGATAAAGTAGCATGATACACTAAAGCTTCCTCTTGTCCAAATAATTATCAGAAAGGTCCCATTCCATATATTAGCTAACTATAGAGGCTCCCTTTATGATAAAAGAAAGACACACAGTCTATGTACAGGAGCCTAGAATCACTCAGTATTAAATCCAACACTATTTTCCTAAGTGATCTAAACTATCCAACTATAGACTGAGAAAACTATACCACCACTAATGCACAAACACAGAGATTCCAGGACATTGTAAACACAAATGCCCTGGAACAATTAGTCAGACTACCCACAAGGGGAAATAACATCTTGGATCTTGCCCTTTCTAATATGGGAGCATCTTGCACCATCCCTTGCATATCTTCATCACTTGTTACGTCTGACCATAAAGTAGTCTCCTTTAAAAGCAGGTTAGGTAAGCCACTCTCTAGGAATTCTGCTGACTATGCTTGTGAATATTCTTATTTTTTAACTCTTTTTACAATTTTATCTTGTATACTCCTGTGTTTTATTGTGACAGATTTTGTACAATGCTTTCTTGGAGCTTTTCTTCCCAGGCCTCCAGTGAAAACAGGTCATGTTGACCCAGTGGACTTCCCCGGTAACCAAACTGGAAATAAATAAATAAATAAATAAATAAAATTGAAACCAAAGATCCCTTCCATTCCAGGTACCTTTAGAAATGTCTTTAAGACAAACTGCTGACTCCTAAGTGATACATTGTCAAGCTTCAAATCCTCACTAAACCCAGTTAACTCCACTAAATATGCAAAAATGTACAACACCACACTATACCAGCATATAAACAGCTGTATAGAAGCAGCTGTACTCTGTAGGAATAAGTGCAGGTAAACCCCAGAAACAAACCCACATGGTGGAACCATAATATCAACAAGGCTTATAATAAAAGGAAATAAGTTTTGACCAAAGGTAAGAGGAGTAATTCTCAGAATGTTAGAGCCCTTATCAGCAAAATACACAAATAACTCAAGAGCTGATTAAAATGCACCAAAGCCAAGTTTGAGGCTAAAATAGCATGTGTCTTAAGTGAAAATTCAATAAAGCTGTTAAAAATAAAACATCTCTGGTGTGTTGTATTGGTTATGGCTTTCCTAAAAGGAAGTCTGAGGCCTAAAAAGTATGCCCCATTACTGTTCCATATCACCACTGTTATTTAAGTCACTCCTGTCTGTTACTATTGACTAGTATACATATTTTAACAGATTCAAACCCCCGCCTCTCAAGCTCAATACTGTAAAGAACTGTGTATTACTTGCTTTTCCCACAAGAGACTATAATGTAGAGCTATCAGACAGGACACAATTCAAGGTCCATAATAAGTTATGTGTTGAATGCTCATGTATTCCCTAAAATATATTTTGAGGGATTAAAATGTTTTAGTCATGCTACTGCTCATACAACTGTGGTTAACTGTATCACCTGTTGTTAGGTAAGCCACTTGTGTCCATCAATATTGTTTTGTATTTATACATTGGCAGATTTGAACAATTTCCAATCTCACTACACATTCTATAGAAATCAATATTGACTGTGTGCACCACATGATAAGACTTACTATAAGAGTCACAGAACAACTACTTGAATGGGATGAAAGCATCAATGCATTGAAAAGACTATGTTAGACCTAAAAGGGATGGAAAGAGTTTATGGGAGTGTTGCATAAGACATTGCTTCATGTCACTGCACTTCCATTATGTTGGCTTGTGCTACATTTAAAGAGCTACCTACATAATTCCACAAACTGTATACCTCTGTATTGACCACACATCCCACAGGTGTCAGACAAAACATATTTGAAGATATGACATCATCATTGTGTTGCAAGGCATTTACATGTGGCTTAAAACTGAGTGAAAGAGTAAGGTGAGTTCTCTCCTTATGACAGTACATTGCCTGAGTGTAGGTATACACAACACATGTGGTGGATAAAGTAGTCATCACTATAACTGTAGTAATCTAGTCACAATATTTAGAGAATGCCAAATTCAAACAGCTGCCTACCTAAATCCACAAGCTACAGTGCATTGAATCATTCTCCATTTCCAGAGGAGAAGTCTTACTAGAAGAGTGAATTAAAACACATTTCAATAGGTAGCCTCATCAGGGTTTAGCAAAGCAAATGTCTGCTCTAAAATGGTCAGAAGGTGGTGGGGGGGGGTCCCTGTGTAAATATACACATCTAATCCAGTATTTAAGCCATTCCTACCTAGTTCTACAATCAAACAAGTACTGATACAAGTGAGTCACTGCTGGATTTGAATGCCTACTTATCTAAGTACTGAAGCTTCAGTACATTACATCACCCAGCAGCACCACAGGAGAAGTCTGACCACAACTGTGAGATATTGCACATTTGAAAGGATTATATCATAATTGTTTTGAAAAGGAGGTCTGTGTGCTTAAAGTGGTGGGTAAGTCCTTTCTCAGTGTAAATCTATATATCAGATCAGGGTTTGAAGTCATTTCTACCTAGTTCTACAATCATACAAGCATTAATACAAGTGAGTCATTGCTGGACATGAAACATCTGCCTATGTAACTACGCAATCTAGAGTACATCGTATTGGTCACATGCACCACAGGATAATGCTGACTTTATATGTGCGAAAGAGCAAATTTTTAAAGGATGACCTCATCAGTATGTTGCAGAGCAGATGGTTGGCTAAAACTGATGGGAATGCCCTCTTCTAGTGTAAATGTTTCTTCTGTGTGGACGAATACATATCAGATATATGGTTGAAACCATTTGTTTCTAGTACTACAGACACATATACACACACACTCATACTACTCAGTTGCTGCTGGATTTGAACACCTATCTAAGTACATGCTCTAGTGTACAATATATCTACAGCATTTGCCATGGGAGAATTCAGACTTTATGTATGAGATAGAGCATATTTGAAAGGATGACCTCATCAGTGTGATGCAAAGAAAATTATGTGCATCACATGTTTGGTGAAAGGAAAATGTGTCCTGAAAAGCAGCCCAAACAATATTGTGTTGATCACTAGTAATTACATATTGCTCAGATAAGTTAGAAATCCTTTCAGTCATGGGCATTGTTGATCTGTAATTAAGATGTAGCTGTTTCACATTATGGTTTATTGACAATGTCAATGATAGATGATCATCACAGCTGTCAAACAGTGGAATGACAACCAAGTATTCAGCTCAGGATCATTGAACACAAATTTTCATTAGTCAGTGTGCCACTCTGAATATTTTATGTGTATACAATGTACAATGTAAATACACAATATACATGCCAAGTATATGAAGGGACACTACTTAATACCACTCAGCAAGTATGTGTTCAAATGTCCCACACCATTGTACAGAATTTACAAGTATAATGTGTTGGAGATTATGTAGTGTTTAGACAGATTCACAGTGAATTCATCATATCCAGATAATATAAGCCAAGAAACATACATGACTAACACAAGTCACTGACAGCAAGATTTTTTTGTCAAAACTTTTTCCTGAATTGCACCAATAACAAGCTCATTTGCACTAATGATGACAATGTATTAGTACATGCATAATTATGTTGAAGATGATGATGATGATGATGATGATGAACAGGCACAACCAGAGGGTCAGTTTCAAATTCATGTTGTGGCTCTCACATTGGTTTCTTATAGTTTGGACACAGTCAGTATGGACAGTATACCTAAGACATTGAACACTGACATAGGACAGGTTGAGGGTTACAAGGTTGATCAGGTTACTGTGGCTCCTCCAGTTGCAGAGCTGGCAGAGTGTCCCCTTAGCTACTGTAATGATGACGTACCACACAGGAGTGTCAGTAGAGATCCTTAGAGAAGACATGCTTTCTGCCCTCCCCCTGATGTTGATAAGTCAGCAGATGCCACCCAACATATGTCTAGGCCTGTTGGGGAGGCACAGGCAAGTTCCATGAAGACCTTAGAAGAGTTATTCAAAGTACTGCATGTTATGCATTCTGTCATGTGAGGCTGCATGAAGAGTGTGTTTGTGAGTCTCTGGACCAGATGACTAGCATACTGTATTGTGCAATGACTGTAATGGAACGGCTGCTGAGGAAGGGTCAGTATTCACATTGCCGAAGAGCCATTACATTATCCTATGTTAACTGATGTGGCTGTGCCAGATCCACCTCCCATAGTGGTACTATTTCCACTGCTCCATCAGTGATTGAAGTGTTCACACCCAAACATAGTAGACCACGTGTTCATGGTTATGAATGCAGTGATGATGAGAGTGCATCCAGCAGACATCATTCATGTTCTGGTAGCACCCTGACTTCTTTCCAGGGTCATGGAACTGGCAGTGCAACTCCTGGCAAAGGTAGCTCACCTGGTCTGAGGCAGTGGCAGCGAACTGAATCCTCTACCCTACATAGCTCACACCTGTCCAGGATACCAGCACACTATTTTGGCTGTGTTTCCCCCGGACCCATGCATGGGTAGGCCTCATGTTGCTGATGAGATGCTTACTTTCATCAACAGTATTGTAATGAATTGCACTTTTTTATTATTCTGCTCAAGTTTACCTGAGTGTTATTTAGGTTGTGCTCCTAATTGTAGATGCTGTAGTGTTAGTCGTAATATAGTCCTATTCATTATAAATTATTGCTTGCTCAGTATTGTGCAGATGTTATTGAGATTGAATTAAAAATCCACCAATAAAAATGATTCAATTAAATAATCAAGTAAAAAACAATCAAGTAAAATAAAGCAATTCAGTTCAAGAACCCTATACTTTATAGAAACACTGTCCAATTGCATTCTAAATTTAGGCCATTAGGGTTAGAGTACCATATTTCAAAATAAATAAACTCTCTTTAAAAAGTCGCTTCTGTTTTTTAATGCAGTGATGTATTTAATTGTTTGCTGGTGTTGTGCTGGTGCTTGACTCTTGAAAGGGCTTTTTGGCCAAGGTGCTGGGGCTTGTATTGGTTTTTGTACATTTTATATTAAAGTTTGGGTCTCTTCTACTGGTCTTGGTCATTATTTAAATGTTTTGACATGGGCCTGCTTTGGCCTTGACACAAAGACTGTATTCATGTGCTAATAAAAGCCATTTTACATACATTTTAATAGCTTTCTTGTTTTTATATTTATGTTATATACATCACTCATGAGTTAAGGCTGACATTCCTGTACATTTGAGCAATGTTTTATTTTAGTGAAGTACAGTAGTTACATATCAGGGTAATCATTTATCTCTTCTTTTCAAGGTCATCCCTTACCTTAGATAATGCTGCTGATGTAAGTGTTGTCGCTTCTGGGGTTGAGTCTATCTGATGCTTACATAACAAGGCCATTATATGGCTAAATATAGGCTGTTAATTTTGCATGCATCATTATTCCTGTTTGTATGTGCTTAGCTTCTTAAGTTTTCACTTAGGTAGTGAGTGTGCACTATTCTCTGTCAACGGTATAGCATAGTTGTGCATGCCTATATGTGCTAGGATCATACCCTGCTGCTGGTTCTTCACCAGACTCCTCATCTGTGTTTGCTGTCCTCTCTGGCCCTACTTCGGGAGCTGAGAACTACAGTCCTTGGCCTCGTTGTCCCTGCTGCAACTGTTTCCTAACAGTGATATTATGTAATAAAGCACATGTTGTCAGCATTTTGGCTGAGGTGGCACCTCCAGATGCATCTAGACATTGGAAACATGATTTGAGCAAGCCAAAACATTTATTTACTTATTTATTTCTTTATTGACATTTGTTGACCGGGAAAGTTCGACTGGGTCAAGAACACATTTCCAGCAGAGGCCTGGGGACAAAAGCTCCAATAACAAAAATATTCAGTACAAGAACTAATATCTAACAGATATTAATATAGTGTGATCCTGTTACTAAAGATAAAAATATATTGTAGATACAAAATATATATCAAAGTATCTTACAGATAGGAGTTTACATTTTATACAGTGCGAGGCATATTATATATAATTTTTTTTTTGTTCTTTTTTTGTGAGAATAGGAATAGAGTGAGAGTTAGAAATTAGAGGTTGGGAGGGACATAGCAGAGTGAATATTTTTATAGGAATAATAGAAGCAGAGATCTAAACTCAGAGCATAAAAGTGAAGACAGTGGTAGCTAAAGGAAAGTTAGGGCAATCAGGGATTAAGGAGTTAAGTATCAGAATATTTTGTGGAGGAATTATGTTCCTAGTATGGGTGGAGAAAGAAATTCCAGGAGATTGTTTGGAATTTACCCTACATACTCTATAATATTTTGAGTTTGAGCGTGTGTATCATTGTAACCTTGTTGTCTGGGGTTGCATGGATTTCTGATGCGTATCATGAGCCAAGGTTCCGGTGCATAATCTGCATCTCCCACTAGATGTTCTTGTGAAAAGTCACACCAAGAAAACCTTAGATACAGGTTACTGGTGTGTCATGTGTAGCAGTTGTGGAAACTGCCACTGTTGCTTGCACACACATTATAGATTATCCCTTGGGCATTACAGATCACCTGAGAATGGAAAGAGTGATATCCATTGTTGTTGATGTCCCTTCTTCTCTGTTCAGTGGGGGGGACTTTTATTTTGATGTGTGTGTAGTATATGCCCCCCCCCCAGAACCTCATGGAAATGTGCTATGGCATAAAAATGTTGCATGGTGGCATCTCTTTCCTCTGGAGTACATGGAAACCAGATATGTTCCCTTATATGTTGCAGCATTGCAGTGGGAAATTGGTATAATATTCATGAGACTGAGGCTTGTGATAACTCTAATATATCCTCTGAGTGTCTCTGGACCATGTCTGTAGCTAGTATACATTATGTTAAACTTACTTTGGCTTCCACTGGAATTGCTTCTCCATGATTTAACCCAGATCTCAGGTGAGAGTAGCAAATGTTGACTATTTGCTCTACAGTACCCATGTCCATCCTGTAGTGCTCTATTATTTATATACCCCTGTTTTGCAGCTGGCTGTTACATGCAGAGCCGTTTAATGATTATAAAAGAGCAAGCTTGTCACTACTCATTGCACACACTAGCTTAGCGCAAAGTGTAAGCATTCATGAGTCCTGGCCAGTATGTCTGCAAATTAAAGCCATCGGTGGTTAATGAAGATATGAAATCTAACTAACTACTTTATGAATTTTAAAAGTCCAGTACTATTCACCTTCGACTTATGTAACAACTAGCTGCATTTTAATATGCATGTCAAACAGAAATGAGTAGTCTACCATTTTCCCCGCAGAGTACATTTTTCAATATGAATTTTATAGATAAAGTGGTAAAATATTCAGGGCTGATAAAGGATGTGTCATTGTGATTTTAAACAAAACACTAAAATGTTTGAATAGTTAAATAATATACGAGAAGATCAAGAAGTAGCCATAAACAATGTACTGAAAGTTTCCAGATGTATTGATTCCTGTATTAATGAGATGCTGTCAGGGTTAATTGATACTCATTAATTATTGATAATTGATACTCATTAATTATTTTAGACTGGAGAATCCTAGAGTTTTATTTTCAGCTTCAGGCGTAATGGCAGGGTGATGACAATGAAAAGATGTTAATCAGCAGATATGTATAACATTAAAAGTGTAGTCAGTGATAACTAGAGAATTTTCAAAGGCTTCCACACAATTCTCAAGACAATAGGAGAAGCCCCCTAGTTTTATATATAAAAAGGAAATAGTTGAAAATTACTTTTAGAAAGACCCCTCAAGTTTGCAATAGTCAGAAAAGGAATGGTGATGTGGTTCCTGTAACTGACATATTAATGCAGGGGTTGACACTTTACAAAACAAGAAGACTTTTTTAATATTGCATATTTTTTTTTCTCTTGCACAGTAAAACAAGTACGTTATGCATTATGTGCAGAACAAACAATGCTTTTTATGTGGGATGAACAAGGAAGTTACAGAAGTGTATCTATGAGCATATTCAACGTAAACTTGAAAATAATGTGCTGCTCAATACTTTACAAAATGTGTGGCAGTTGAATTTAAAGTTTTCAGTGTTACAGGAAGTCAAATCTAAAAAATGGGAAAGTAGACACCCATGATCTACTCAATTGGATAAAATATATTTAACAAATCAGACTGAATCTATCCCCTCACCCCAGGTTTGAAAGAAGTTTTTTTTTAAAGAAGATCTTAAATACATTAACACCTAAGTGGTGTGGAATGTCACACCTCTAACAGCCTACACACATCTTGCATTCCAGAGCATTTTCTGGAACATAAACTTAAAAATGATAAGATAAAGAAAAGTAAATATTTTGTGAACAATAAAAGCCATTAAAACTGTACAAATTGCAATGTTATCAGTAAGAAGTATTTTTTTGCAGAGACAATAGTAAGTGAATTCATAGTATTGATAGAACATTTTTGTTAACTAGACATAAGGTTCCAGATGACAACAGTAAATTCCTGCATGATTGCATGCTTATTGAAATACTTACAGAAATATGAAAACATATGCTTAATTATATAATTAGCAGAACAAATAACACTGAATATTTCTCAACATGTGCAATTTCCAGTACAGTGCAAACTTGAAAGACAGTTTTCTTCAACAATATCTAAAGTTTCACTTGATATCATGCAACAGTTTGTAAGTCACTTTTTTTGAAATATTAAGTACATATGGAAACATTGTTTATTGTTATAATGGCTAACAAACAACTAGCAATATATCGTATATAATGCAATATAAAAGGGCATTGACAATTATTTTTTTTATCTGCCACCATGGCATATCACACCATACCCCTCAGTAGCATTTTAGAGCTCTCAGTTATGAAAATATGAACATAAATTTCATAAATATGAAAATATGAATAGTAAGTGATGAACAGTGATTCATTTTTCTACTGCAATATATCCAAGGTTAACAATCTTAGTGTCATTTTGTTAAAAAATTCTTGCATTTTCAAGTAATGTCTATTATTAGCTGGTAAGTCACTTAGTAAATTAAGTTAGACCCAAAAAAGTTCTGGATGCCTTAAGGAGCTATGAGTGTGAACTGAAAGTATACAAAAGTGCGCTATAGGCTTGATTGAGTTAAAATATTAATATGGGTTCCTATTAGAATGACAAAAACGCATTTTGTCGAATGCATTTTGGTCGACACATAAAGAACAGGCAAAACAGTGAAGCAACTGTTCTGCAAATTCTTTCCCTGGGAAAGAAGTCGCTTGACCGCTTCATTTCTTTACCATGTTCTGCACTGTAGTGTGGTCTCTTGTCTGGTATAGCTCCCGAGCGTGAATGTGCAACAGTTACTGACCTTAGGGTTAGGGTGTAGGTTAAGGTAAGTGCATATGTATAAAAGTGTTTACTGTTTTTTTTTTTTTTTTTTGCATTAGATGTATGGTTGAGTTACATGTGTATGTGTTTTCAGCTGTTTACTTTGGTTTTGGGGGGGTAGAAATAGGGTTAAGGTATGTGTCTATGTGTTTGGAACTGTTTACGTAAATGTGCAAGAGTTACTGACCTTAGGTTTAGGGTGCAGGTTGAGGTAAGGGCATATGTTTTAAAATGTTTCCTTTTTTTCTGTTAAATGTATGGGTTATGTGCATATGTGTATTCAGTTGTTTACTGTTTTTTGCGGGGGTACATTTAGGGTTAGGGTACGTGTGTATGTGTTTGGAAGTGTTTAATTTTTTTTTATTTTTTATTTTTATTGGTTGGAACAGCGATTTCTTTCCCTAGGAAAGAAATCACTCTTCTGTAGTTTCGACATTTTCAGCTTTTGCTGAAAATATATCAAAACATCGTTTGCTGTTTTCAGCGTTCGATGTTTCAATATAGACCCTATTAATATATGGTGATGACATCATAATGATGTGACTAGTCCTAAGACCTTTTCATCATTTTCAAGTAAACCAGTGGTTGTAAAAGTTCACAGTCTTGAAATGTCCAGGGTGAAACTACTAATTCAAATTTTACTAGGTTGTAAATAAAATTGCTTTTATGGTTATTTTTGTGGTCTTCCAAAGGCTATTGTTGCTAAGTATAATTTAAATTATCTTAGATTGACATAAAACTTCAAAGCAGATGTTAAGATTGAGTTAAGGGCACTGCAAGTAGGGAGCTGAAGTTTCCTAGAGACTGCTATGCCTGATATTACATAGTTTCTACTACTTTTGACTTGGATCAAGGTCTTTAGAAGACATTAGGTTCATCTAGGTAGTGATATGCTGGTCTTTTACCTTCTTTGAATTTATTTATTTATTTTGTTAAGGGGAAGTGGATAAAGGTATCCCACCATGGGCAAGTATCAAGAATATGATATTGGCATCAGGAGCATAGAAAATCATTGTAATCACTGATGGCATGATACTGTACTTCAAAAGTGAACACAGTTAATAAATGGCATTAGTAACCCAAGGAAATGACTGCATTTTAGTCATCATATATGACAACTACATGTTGACATATGTTATCTTCAAGAATGTCTTTTAAAAATGACTGCGATTACTGGCTTAAAAAGAAAAAGAGCAGGACATGAATTGTGTTAAATTGTCATCATATAAGAAAGACAAAGAGATTGCTATATTAATAAAATCTTAATAATAAAATAAAAGTACTTAACGTGATATGGGGGTCCCCTTTAGAATGTCAAATTTTCATAACACTGGCAGTCATAACAGTGAATCCAATGGATTGAAAAAGCACATCAAAGTGGTGAAACACTGACACTGAAAAGATCAAACTTTGCATGTGAGTGATTGTGCAAGAACACAATACAGCTGGGTTTGGAGTTTTGCAATTCCCAGCTTTTATAGTTGTTTTCATTTTTGGCATTGTGACACTTCAAAGTTGTGCCTTTACAATCTTCTGGGTTTTCTGTTATGAACATTGAAGTTATGAACATTTGACTCTCTAACAGGGATCTGATTAGGGCATGGAAGTTAGAATTCAAATTTTGCAAGGACTTTGGAATCACAAAAAGTTCTTGACTGGTTGTCTTTATATCCACTTTATAAGCTATAATACCTTTTTCCAACATTCCAAACTGTTCATAAACTTCTTTTAGGAGAACTTAATGCAATAATAGATCATAAAGTAGATACATTTAATGTGCAGGTATCATCACTATACAAGACATATACTAATCAACTAATACTGTTTATAAAGTATAATAGTTTATATGACCTTTGGGAAAATCAAATAAAAAAGAACAGAAATGCATACGTCAACCTTAAAACTAAAAGTTTCTCCAGAAATGACTTTGGTTTGGGTTCAAATAATCTGATTAATTGCCAGCCTGATACAGGGGTCTAGAAGAATCCATTCAGATTATTTGATAGTAATGTTTCAATGGGCTAATGAAAGTTTGTTACCCCAAATTGCATCACAAAGGACAGGTATTTTCAGAATCCTGAATTTAAATGGCAAGTGTTTGCAGATATACTGCATTACTGCCAAATGAATTAAGATCAATTAACTTCATACTAAGTAATGTGGGCAGCCTTCAAGATCTATTTACTATCAGAGATGAACAAATGGACTGCTTTAGGTAAATGAAAAAATAAAGCACAAGTCAGGGTTTTAGAATTTTCAACTTGCATATCTAGAAATTCTTTTAGAGATGAATTGTTTAAAAAATGTTATCAGAAAATGTATTGATTAAGAAAGAGTTTATAGCACATATATGCCAATATATGTAAACAGCAGATGTCTAAATAGTGTTGCAATTTTATGGCAGATGCTTCTGGGCAGGTACCAATGAAAAAAAAGATTCAAAATAAAAAACATACAAAAAAAAAAGAAAATTTGTTACAAAGTTAATTCATGACAACATCATCATATTACTATCCTTTTATTAAGATGATAATCAAGTATTTTGGAGAATTATACAATCAAGATTGCTGTTAGCAAGTGCATTTAGCAGAATGCTTGCAAAATGTTAATTCAAAGAATTCTTCTCTTAGATTTACTGACTTTGGCTAACAAGGCATTAAGGCAATTTCTAGTCTTAAAACAAAGAAAATTCCTAGTGCTGAATTTTGGGATGCCTTTCAAGATATGATGACTTCTGATATATGAATAATTATTTGTTATTATAACATTCTAAATTAAGTTCTAGTACCATACCAGAATTTGACAAAAATTAGACTCTAACGTACATATCTATTTAAACTATCAACTTTTAATAATTACCAGCTAATATCTTTACTTAATGCAGACTAAAAAAAAATAACTTTCAGTGTGGTCAACAGTCAACTGCAATGGGTCATTCATTCTTTCTTCTCTCTACATCAGTTTGGATGTGACACACACAGGCACATTTTACATATTAACCCTTAATTTCAAACAATAATTACCCAAGTTTTATAATCTCCGATAAAAACATTTTTATTGTAAAAACACAACAAGCCTTTGATATGATTAATAGAAATCTTTTTTTTTTCTTCATTGTAGAAAAAATACTTATACTGAGTCAAGTGATAGATAAAACTTGCGCATTATTTAGGGACACCAAATTCTTTATTTTTTATTAACTGTCAGGATTTTATACAACTTGTCCATTATTTAAAGACACAAAATTCTTTATTTTTATTAATTGAAAGAATTTTATCCATTATAGGCAAAGCAACATAGTCAGACAAGGCTGTCTGCTGTCACCTAGCCTTTTATATTGACTCTGAAATTATTGTTGAACTTAAGTTATAGAAAATACAAATATTGAATGTGTATACCCCAAGAGTTTTAATTATACTCAAAGGTATTGTTCATATGTAATAACCTAAACATATGCAGATATTCTTATATTAACTGTCTCAGAGGTGCAGCAACGCACAATAGCATCTCTAAAATTGAACATGAATTCTAATATATATTAGTTTATATGGTGAAGAGAACAAAATCAAAAATCTGTCTGCTAGGTAATAATACATTTATTTAATATCCAATACAATCTAACATAACATTCAACACCTGGGACTAGGGTACACAGTAGACTCATTTTCATATCTTGAGATAATTTCAAAATAAATATTTCACTACTTTTGAGACAAGATATACATAATGGGGAGCTATCACTTCTTAGCTGGTAAAGTTAACATCATTAAAATGCTGTTTTATTTATGATGCACTATTACATCACAAACTATCTTATTATACTGAATTTTAGGTATATCCATAACTTGCCTATAGAAACACTTTTTATAAAGAGGAGGAACTCCTTACATCCTACGTTCATATCTCAAACAGGAGAGAATCAATTTTAAATTAAATTTGCTTGACCCAGAATTGTTTATGATAGCATATATGCTGGAAAATATACAATAATGTAATATTTTCATGCAGTGTAGAAGCAAAGACTTGATCTTTCACTTAAATCTGATTAATATTGCTGGCCATCTCTTTGGTGGTAAAGTTAATCCAATCAATAAATAAGAATCAAACAGAAATTTAACATACACATTGTATATCTCTTACCTTAAAATAAATAATTATTTAAATTTTAGCCATGTTTTTCCATTGGTTAATATTTTGCAGAATGTTAAAATGAATGACTATGTACTTAGGTATATTACAATTACTTAGGACATAATGGTAATATGCCAGCTGTCCATTTATGAAAACAAATATTAATTTTCAAACCATGCTAGCCTGGCCAGCTCTATGCCACATGAAAAGTTACCCAGTCAGAAAGGAATTAGTGTGTGTGTGTGTGTGTGTGTGTGTGTGTGTGTGTGTGTGTGTGTGTGTGCACCTCCCAAGGGTGGAGCTGACAAGACTGCCATGAAGGTACAGGAGTTAGGGAACATTCTTTGGTATATAGTGTGATACTGTACAAGTGTCCTTGATTTCCTCACCAGCAATTTACTGGGGTCAGGTTGAGCCTAGGGGTGGCTAAGGAAAGCCCATCTGACATGGTGAATGAGAGAAGAGAGGAATTCAATGTAGATAATGGTCAACTGGAGGGAAAGAAAAAAGAATGTAAATGGATTATATAGAATAAATTATTAAAGACAATATGAAATACTGAAATATTTAGCAGCAAAAACATGACGTGCTAAAAATTGTTACAAAATCAGTTAAAGTTGTAAAAACACTGCAGCTTTTTTCATAAGAACATAGTATTATATATCAACACACAACAAACTAAACTGACTAACGAACCATACGACTGCAGTTCTGACTACTATTATATAAAAAGAGATGCTCTGCAGGAGAAACAATATTGTTGCAAAACTGAATTTAAATTACGTGAGATACATTGATAAAAATCCTCTTGGCATAATTAAATATTATATATTATGTAATATGTTGCTACTGGAAATATGTTTTTAATTTTGATTGTGCTCTGAGAGGCCACCCATAAAAAAAAAAACTTTTTCCAGACAAATTTTTATCCATCACTTCAAACTTAAACTTTTGCTAAAATGTCAAGTTTAATATAAATATAAGTATAATGAGTTGTGTGGGGGGCACTACTACCATAGTAATGCATACAAATTATTATTGATACACCTTATGTTGGCATTATCTCTATTATCATTCACAATTGTTTTCTTAAGTCTAAATTACATTCCCAACAGTCAGAGTAATATAGATGGCAACAAATGCTATCGCTATAATAAGTTACATGTTTTGCTAAGAGCATGAAAACTACATATCGTCCACCTGAACTGATGTAAAATATGACAAATAAAATCAGAAAATAAACACTGAACCAAAGCTGGAAGTATTAAGTATTTTTATTAAGCCCTTTTACTCACACTATTATACTGGGCTTCTTCAGAATAAAAATTATTACAATTTAATTTCCTTTTTAAAAAGACTAAACAGAACATATGATAAGAATTAACAGAATACAGAGTCATGATAAAAGGAGTCATTCAATGATAAACTATTGTGAAATTTATAAAAATGCAAGCCCTTAAGGACAATATTTAAATTTACACATTGTTCAAGATATAAATTATCACATACCAAAGACTGATATTTCTTCAGATTCTTTTCAAATTGTGCTAAATCACATTTAATATATTTTTTACAGTTTTAATACATTTTTCATAGTTTTATGCATTTTAAAGTATTAGTGTATGTCATGTGATCATATCATGTGACTATTATAATGTGGTCTGTTTGGTCTTTTTTAAAAGTGATTTACATTCCAATGTATCTTATTCATAAGCAGTTCCCTGTAATAGTGCAAACAAAAGTGTTAACTAAAACTCTGGATGAGCAGAACATAACATGCTTAATTATATATGCTGACTCCATTCTAGTCAATGGCCTGTTTAGTAAACAGTGCAGGTAATACCCAAGACATATTTTTGATCACAGAATATATTGTAGTATTTGCCTGAGTTTTGTTTTTTTTATAAAAGGTTCCATGCAGAAAACTGTTCTGCATTAAGCTACACTTAAAAATAAACTAGAAAAAATATGATAACAGCAAATAATCACACACAAATATGCTCATTAAACAGTCATTACATATATGCTATGTACATGAAATAGAAAATGATTGAAGGCACATCAAACCAGAATGACAGTTTTAACCACTGTAGTGTCTTAACTGTACATATATGAACAAATGCATGATTATGATGAAAGTTAATAATATACATTATGAAAGGGTTTAAAGTTGCTTGTTGACTAGTTATGCACTTCACATCTGGCTGCCATTCACATACCAGAATGGCATCAAGGTGTATTACAGCTTTTAAAGCTGTTAAAACGATTTCCCACACAGTTCTGTGGTGACATCAGTGTGTGTGTGTGTGTGTGTGTGTGTGTGTGTGTGTGTGTGTGTGTGTGTGTGTGTGTGTGTGCGTGTGTGTGTGTGTGAGTGTATATATATATATGTGTGTGTGTGTGTGTGTGTGTGTGTGTGTGTGTGTGTGTGTGTGTGTGTGTGTGTATGTGTGTATGTGTGTGTGTGTGTATGTGTGTATGTGTGCGTTTACACTAATTCAACTTATATCATCGAGGTTCATGTATAAGAATCTTAATATATCATCCTTGTTACAGTTATGCTTTTATACATGAAGCTTGCTAAAACAAGTTTATTTTTCTTTTGATTTTGGAGCATAATTAGTGTGCTCCATTTATTGCATGGTTATTATCTTCTGAAGGATAAGTAGAAGCAATACATTTAAATAAACTAAAATATTGCCTTTTGTAGTTCAATGATATTGGCTTTATTTTCTCCTATGATAGTACAGACATTTTGCCTTACAGTGTTACTCTATGGCAGAGGAACACATATATATGTATGTGTGTGTGTGTGTGTGTGTGTGTGTGTGTGTGTATATATATATATATATATATATATATATATATATATATATATATATATATATATATACTTCAATAAATGTCCTTTTAATAGTTTGTGGGTTTGTGGTTAACAAGCACAGGATTACTGAGAAAATGCTGAAAACAGTAGCTTAATATTAGTAGTAACATGGTGAGGGTGTATTCAGGTAATGTTGCTATAAATGAAAAGCTTTCAGGTAAATGGCTACAGTAAGAAGGCTACTAAAGTCAAGGTGTTATTCACTTTATGATTTAAAAAAGAAATTACCTAACAAACATGTTCCTTCCTTTGTCACATGGTTACTGAAGACAATCTGTCTTCGTACTGAC
This sequence comes from Protopterus annectens, assembly GCF_019279795.1. NCBI lineage: Eukaryota > Metazoa > Chordata > Ceratodontiformes > Protopteridae > Protopterus > Protopterus annectens. The sequence continues at coordinate 261,060,319 of NC_056738.1, forward strand.
TATCACTGCCCTATGAGTATCACCCATTCTTATCTACTGGTTCTATTTTGAAGAAACATTTCTATCTGTTAGGACTGATTTACCTCTGCACAAAATGTCCCTGTTTTGTAGGTATGTCTCTATTTTCAGGGTTGATTTACCCTTTCACAAAAGTATTTGAAGCTCCCTCATCACATGCCATTTATGAAGCTGTCCAGTACACATAAAAACAGCTAAATGACCAATGATCCTCATTTTCAGTTTTAAAAAGTTCATGTTTGCTTGCTTAATCCCAGGATAAACTATATCCCTAAGTGTGAACAAGTACCTATTCATACCTTATACTTCCCTACTCTCTTTTCTTCACTCGCTTCCTTACTTATCCCTAAGTGTGAACAAGTACCTATTCATACCTTATACTTCCCTACTCTCTTTTCTTCACTCGCTTCCTTACTTCTATCAATTTCCATCCTATGGCTTTCTGTCTAAATATAGCATAAACCTGCTTTTCCTCAGACTTCATATTGTAATTCCTGTTTGTGTATACTAACTTATCTTTATTTTTTTATAAACTGGCTAAAAATTCTCCACATATTAAATCATTGTTATATAGCTTGCATCTATGCTTAACCAATGTTTTCCTATTATGTCTAATTTGGTATAATTATTTAAACTGTAGACGTTTTTGTATTATTCTTGAAGATTGCAAAATTATCATTCTTAAAATGTTTTGTAATACTTTGGAACTTTTCTCCTCAGGCGTCTGCTGAAAATTGGCTCCTACACAGTCAGATTTTTCCAGTAATCAAATGTTAATAAATACATAACAAGTGTTTCTCACAGTTCCAGGTCTGTCACATATTCAGTATGAAAAGATTTTAAACTAATATCTATGATAAATAATACCAAATCATGCTAAATTTTCAAAATAACGTTTTACACTTACAAAGTAACACCTTTTAGCCATCCTTTGAGCTTCCTAGTTGAAGTTTATACTAAGCAGTTAGTAAGTGTTCCACATTTTGCTCATTTGTTTCACATTGTGAGAGGAAGTAATGGATGAGAGCTATGTAATACTTCCATACTAGTGTAAGCAATAATATAATGGAAGGAAACAAACATGCTGCATCTCAATTCTTCTGAGGCAAAAATAAATGACATTGAGTTTTGCAATACAGTTCCTGAAAGAATATACACTTACACTGTGATACTGCGCTGATATTTTTCACAATTTATGTAACTCTCTGTTTTTTAAATGTGTGAGTAGTATCTCACAATTCCTACTGGAAGTGGAAAAAGTTGTATGCGATTTGGTATTCAAATGTTATGCTAATCAGATGCCCAGATTTATTGCTGGATATTACTACTTTTCAAGGGCCTTTGTCCCTATTTTCAGTTTCTGCCCCTTATTCCTCTAAATCATGCAATTAAAAGTCATGTGAGATTTGATTTACTATCATAATGTCGGACCAGACTTGGTCGAACGCTGCTTACATCGACCCACGTCCGCAAAAGTTGACATTGCCAAATCCCTACATTGCCGAATTATGTCTTGAATGCGACCACGGAACGGGCTTTAGCATGGGTCAAGATAGGGGTGAGATTTGTAATTTGGCAATGTCGGGTTTGACATTGTCACCATTCGACCACCAGCCTTTCATTGAAGTGGATTCATTTGAATCCACTTCAGCATAATGATAGTAAACCGTGAGATGTATCTACCCCCACTTGACATCCCTCCTCTGTTTGTTACCCATTGTTCCCTTCTTTAATTTTTTTTTTTTTTTTTTTTGCAGGGGGGATAGTTAGGGTTACCTGCCTATATCATGTCACTATGGAAATTCAGAAACACTGTGATATCTCTAAATAACTGCTTTGTCCATGTCATAGCAGTTATAATATGTCTAATGTGCTAGCAGGCTGAACAAAGGTTGGAGTCTTGACCCAGCCATCATGTGCTTAACATGTAGCCTAAATACTAGAGTACAGCAGTGAAAAAGCATTGCTTCCCTGCCTTTCAACGAGAAGAGGTTGAGGGACATGCCTGCATCATCATACATTAATGCATCCCTGGTGAAGATCAGAAGCCCTAATGTGAGCCATCACAAACAAAGAGTAGAACTTCCTGAGGACCACCATCACCAATGGAAGTGATTGATATCCACACTCTACATTATGTGAAAACCCACTCCTGAAGCACTTATTAAAGTATGTAGGGATTAGGATATAAAGTCCAAAATACCACAATGGTCACTCATGTGAGAGGTGGACGGTGATCTGCAGTAACTGGCCAAATGGCTGGCAGGCTCAAAGGTCAAAAATAGGCAAAAAAGTTTAATGTACTGCTTTTATTACTCCCATCTATATAACTATAAGCTCACTACTCCATTTACAGTACCTTTTGTGGCTATATCTTCCCTTCGCTTTACACCAGAAGGGACCACCGGAACACACTTCTTGTTCTCTTGAACAAACATCCTGCTCTTCTCAAAGCACCACAGTCTGTTGTGCCTACATCCTGAACTAAAGAAATCTCAGCATTTAAAGACAACATCCAGTTAGTTATGATAAAATGTTTAGACTCATTTCCTATGTTCTCTGCATTAAGCAAGAACAAACACCATCCCGAATCTCCAAACTTCACATATTAGGGTAGTTCTGTAATGAATGCTGATTCCCTTTCACTTATATTTATCCAGTCATTGACCTGTAGATCCTTTACATTCTAGTTTCAAATTCTCAATTTTCTATAATTTTCTTTCTGTTGCATGTTAATACTGCAGTCTGCAATGACTGACATCTGTGTAGCAAGTCACATTTTCTTCTCCTGTTGACATCATCCAGAAACCACTTTCCTCTTTTCTTAGTTGCCATTTCGGTGTCCTCATGTACTTCTTTTTTTATACACTGTCTTAACAATCGCTCATTAGCTTCAGCCCTTTGGTCTGTACATTGTGCTTACTGTATCCCAGTTTCTTGTTTACCCATCACCACATTTATGCAAAAAGGATGGCCATTAATGTTTTTAAGATGAAAAAAGCATACACTTTTTGGTACCAGTATTTACAAATAACACATTGTCTGATAGCCCCAGTTTTCAGCTTGATAGTGTAGGTTTTCAGTATTTATATCTAGTTAGGCATGAGTTTGTCTGGTTATTTAAGCAATAACCCACGCCTGGGTGTGGGTAATGCTGGATTTACCCATGGTTGGTGTGGTTTGGTCACAAGGGCAAAGCCCGAGAGGCCAAACAAAGACAACCGTGGGTAAATCCAGCATTACCCACACCCAGAAGTGGGTTATTGCTATTATACAATGACATCATTTAAGAAAAAAAAATACTTACTTTTCTTAAATAATGGCATTGTATAATGCCTCCTTGCTGCCCTTCTGCAGCTGTCCAGTATTCTGCGGCAGGTCTGATGTACTGCGCATGCGTATGGTTACGCAGTACATCAGAACTGTGTGTGGAAGCAATGGAGAAAGGAAGATCTCTGTTGCTTTGAAAAATGTGTCTCGCTATGTTAAAAGAGTCTAACATAGCGAGACAGCTTTATAAAAAGCAACAGAGATCTTCCTTTCTCCGTTGCTTTTTTAAAGCTGTCTCGCTATGTTGAACAGCAACTGTGCTTATAATATGGTCTTCCAAGGGTTCATACCAAAGAGAGTGAGGTAGTTCATTCACAAAATGATTCAGAGGGGTCTAAAGGAGTATAGCTGCCTGATACCAGTATGCTAAGTCTGTCATCTGACTACTACATCAGGAAGAACCTTTTAAGTAGTTAATACAAATTGGTAAGGGGGCATATCCAAGCAAAGGATAGTTTATCCATTATCATCATCAACCCCCTTTTTCTACATTGGGTTTGGGTGTCACATCATCTGTCATCACCTCTCTCAATTCAATGCCACCCTGCTACCTTCTTCAACAGTCATGCCTATCTGTAACAGCTTAGATCTCACACAATCCATTCATCACTTTGTAATTTGATGTTTATGCAATATATTGGAAAAAAGCAGCCAGGTGTTATGGTACACACAGAGAAGAGGTCTTATTCTATCACATTTATAGTCAATTGTAGTTAGTCTGCTTGTCAGGGGCTGTTTCAGTGAAAAGTTATGGATAATTCTTCTTACTGATTGAATGTACATAAAGGTCTGTAATTTATTAAGAGTGCTGATGAGACTGTGGAAAAATGTTGGCAACTTTATATCATACCATATATAATAATAATGTGCTTTATTATAACTCCTTATGGTCAATGAATGTTAAAATGAATAAAAGAACATTCTAAGTATAGCTTGAATGATTGTGAAATTGTTCAGATTTTTTGCAATATTCTTAATGTACAGAACTTTGATTTTCACTTTTTGGCCCCTTCTATTCAGATGTTCTTTGCTATATAATGTGACAACTAAAATGTAGTCTGAAATACAATGTTTGAATCAGCCAATAACTCATGTAATGCTTACATAAGAGGCAGAAACAATACTGTGTCTGTTCTCAAGTTTATACCGACCTCCTGGGTCTTTCTTTCTTTAATAAACAACCCCAAAGAAAATGAGTATCTCTCATGGGGAGAGGCAATATGGAAGTATATGGTTAGAAATTTTCAGGATGTCTCTAAGGCAGTGCATATTGCAGATTTCAAAACTGTAAAACACTTTGTGTTCCTACACTTTTTATGTAACAAGTAATATGTCAAGGCAGGTAAAACACTATGTTCTAAAATGATTATGATTAGGTCTCTGCATTCATAACTCACTGTTACGATCTCTCAACATGTTGGCTATGATCTGAGACCCAACCACAGGCATCTATATGAAGCACTTTTCACAGCTGTCTCATGCTAGACCATACACAGCATTCATCACAGAATAGCACCAGTGAATTGTAACAGGTTTAGAAGTTGCAAAACATTTGTGATGACAAATAAAAATGAAGGCTGAAGTGTTTAACAGTTTTTTGCCCCCCCCCCCCAACTAATTGCAGCTGATGGTTGCCCATACCCTCAGTTAGCCTTTTCACTCCCATCATCAAACTTAATATCGGGGAGAGTACTGGGTGAATCCCATCGTGACTCAGCAGGTGGGCCTGCCCTCTTCATGGAGAGAATGACTTTGCAGTCTACTAATTGTGAAACTAACAAATTCCCTTCCCCTTTCCTTATCTACCTGGCCAGGAGTCTAGTAATCTGCTGCTGGGAGTCTGCAGGTAGGCTATGGTTTCCAGAAAGAAATCAGCCTTACGGTGTACAACTTACAACATATACAACTGCCAACCATACCCTTCAACTGTCCAAATTTTCACAGAATGTCTACATTTTTGCCTCATGTTTTTGGTCTGTTCCTCTTAAAATGTTTAGTTTTCTGGCAAATCATTTTGGAGTGAAATCAGAAAATAAAAGCAGTCATTTGAATTTCAGACTTCATACCCATCAGATAATTCCTGCTAAATCAAAACTTTTGATTCTATCAACTCTCTGTTTATAAGAGCAATATTTAAATAATGCCCCTATTTTTGTGCCTTTGTCCTCCCCATTATTTATGGCTTTGTCCAGATTTCTTGTGCTGAGATGTTGAGACATATGCTGTATCCCCTCCCCCTTTAAATGCAGCAAGAGCTGAGATCCAGGTATCAGATATACTTGGCAGGGAAAGGGATTTTTTTAGTATGCAGGGATAGGGAATCCCTAATTGGACAGATCAAGTGTGATATCATGAGCACCACCTCCCCAGAAGCCGGATCAATCATTCCTTCACAAGCCACCATCATAATGGCAGCCTGCCGGCAATGAAAAAATACAGCACATTATGTACCAAAGTATGTTCTAACTAGCAGGAAAGAACTCCCAGTCCCTCCTGCAGAGATGGGTGATCTGATGAATGCTGCTCACTACAACTCTTCTTTCCCCAGTTCTTTCAGGTTCCAGCACCCCACCAGTTAATCTAACTCTGGTCAGATGGGTCTTAATCAGGGTTTTATCCCTCTAGTCCAAGAGCAAGGGGTTTAAAATAGCTTTTAAATGTGTTAGTCCATCAGAGAAATACATAGTACTGTCCAGTGTCTGTGTGGCAGTGCAAAGTGTGTTACAGCTCTAACTTGTATTATATTAGGACAGATAAAGCTCCATATACTACAAAAAATTGTGTTTAAATCATCAGTTGTAACTATTTGTTAATGTTTTATTGAAATGGGTTAAAGAAATTTACCTGTCAAGGTGTTCCTTGAACCCAGTTATCAAGCATATTAGCAAACTGAGTTTGAAGGGTAACCTGGTTATAATCCTCTATAGTAGCCCAGAAAACAAGCTTTTGAACCAAATTAATTAACTAAATAACTTCCTACCTAAATAAATAAATGCATAAATACATACATGCAGATATATATATATATATATATATATATATATATATATATATATATATATATATATATATATATATATATATATATATAAAATTAACCGCACTCAAAAAAAATTGAACGAAGAGAAGAAATTTTAACTAAGAAATGAACTTCGTGACAATAACAGCATTCAAAAAATAGTAAATCACACCAACAACTCTTGTAGTACTTTAACGCTTTCGTCTTATTTATTATCAAGACTTCTTCAGAAAGACATGTTTCATAACTATGAGCAATCATTTTCACTTCCTTTAACTACATTAGTTCTAGCAGGCCATTTAAATTAACAACAGTTCCTGTTGTTAATTTAAATGGCCTGCTAGAACTAGTGTATTTAAAGGAAGTGAAAATGGTTGCTCATAGTTATGAAACATGTCTTTCTGAAGAAGTCTTGATAATATATAAGACGAAAGCGCTAAAGTACTACAAGAGTTGTTGGTGTGATTTACTATTTTCTGAATGCTGTTATTGTCACGAAGTTCATTTCTTAGTATATATATATATATATATATATATATATATATATATATATATATATATATATATATATGTTTCTCCTTTTCTCCTTGGGAGAGGACAGGATAAAAAAATGTTCTCAAAATTTACACCCATGATATGCAGGTAGCAAAAGTCTGTGAAGTCATAATCATCAAATTACTTGCTATACATAAACTGTCTTAAATGTTGGTGACGTAAAGTGTACACCACCATTAAACAGTAAAGTAAATAAGTCTATAGGAATTTATTTGTTTTTTACACTAAATACTATTTGATAATATACATGTGCTTTTAGTCTTCAACCTTCATTTTTAAACCTTATTAAACAAATATACTCAATCTTTTTACACTATTTCCTGTAAACAGTGTGTAAACCTACCGTAAATTTTCCTCTATCTTTTTGTTGTCAATTTCTTTCATAAATTGCTCCAAGAGGGATTCATCAACATCTTGAATTAGACCCTTGGCCCAGCTTGGCTCCCTATACATGCCATAATGTCCTATGAGAATTCCAGCAGTAAACACTGCTGCTCCTGAAAGGACACCAATTAAAACTTTTAGCCAGGTATTCATTTTCTGTTACTGCAGGGAACTGCAAAAGAATGTTGTACTGTATTTATATAGAACAAGATAATAATACGACCTTGTACTAGTTATAAAACATTCTACTTACAGAGTTCCTGCAATAAATGTTAGTTATTTAAAGTTATTTATTATCTGTTGTGCTGCTTTTATTGTCTTCATGAGAAAATGTTTTCTCCTTTTTGAAGCTGGAGATTGTCTTATGATTCACTTGTAATTGCGTAACAGACCATAAAACAGTTTTTCAGGAAAGCTAGGTGATAATTCTTTAGAGCACAAGAGCTCTTCTCCACTCAGAAACTAAAGCATTTGAACTGATGCTGTCATGAAATTCCACGCTGAACTAAGTTATTATTATTTCATATCTGACTGTTCTTAAAAAAAATCAATTTTCTCACCATCCTTTGTTCTGTACAACATTGTTAGACTTACCTGCATGCAGAAGTCTTGAGTAAATTGTCTACATTCACTTTAAATACCACCCCAGGCTGTGCCAAAAAATGAGTAGATTACATCAGTGTACTCATCCATTGTCAAATACATAAAAAAGTAAAACAGTACCCATAGTAGTTCATACGGATGGTTTGGTTTTATAGTTCAGTGTGTATGGCTGTAAAATTCCTCAAGATACAAATAAATCATACCATGTGCTTCCACAGTCTTTTTACTTTCCTCACATTTGCTCCTTAAATATTTATTTTGAAGTCAAACTCACACAATGTCTTGTACAAAAGTAAGTTCAAAACTACTATTATTTTTTATGTAAGATATTAGAAAATCCACCTTAAACAAATAATTTCCTTAGTATAAAGTACTGCACTACTGCACTAGGAAATTTTAAAATTAAATTGGTACTCTGGGTTTGAAACAAATTGTAGTGACGGCTTTGTGGTTGAGAGGACTATTTTGGTTTGTATTTCTGTTTTGGAACAGGGACACTACAATTTGGCAAGACACAAGTTAGGGAAATAACAGTTCATTGAAAATGTTTTGTCAGATCTTTATGACATGAGAACCACTCAAGGCTGCCTCTCCTTAGAGACTCCCCACTATTGTCCTATTAAATATAACCTACTTCAAGGATGCTGAACCTTAGTGTTGGCTACATTTGCTTATGAGTGTTTGTCAGCATCTGGAAAGTTCAGCAAATTACTTTTGGTGAAGTTTCTTTCCACTGAACTGTAACTTTAACAACCACTTTGTGACCATTTTGGGCCTAATTCATATGGTCTCATTGGCACCTTTCCAAATTTACATTTACTATCATTTAAAACATACAGAAATTGTAACATCATGAGTAATGTAGAGGAGCATATATATATATATATATATATATATATATATATATATATATATATATATATGGTTTCACTTCATAAACATGAATTGCTGAAATATCGAATTTCAGAAATTTATGTCCATGAAGTCAAAACTTCAAAATAACTAAAGTGCAGAATCACGAATAGGACTATGTCAAATTCAGTCTTATTTATGTATGTTATGTTGCGGAAGTGTTTGGCTGGGATGGTGTGTGCAGTTTAAGGTGAGTGAGTGTGTGTGTGTTTTTCTAACTTGTACGAGTGGGCTAGGGTCGGGAGGTGGAGGTAAGATTGTGTGTGTTGGCTGTGTGTGATTATATTTTTTTACTGTTTGTGCGATCTCAGAGTTAGTATATATAAGTGGGGGGTGGGGTTGCAGGCGGGCTTGCCCGCCTGCATTTGTGTAGTGTAGGTGTATGTCTGTGTGGTGTTTTGTTGTATTTAATTGTTTTGTGGTGTGGGTGTTATGGTTTGTCTGTTATGTGCTGTATTGTGTATGCTTGATGTTTTGGTTTTGTTATTGTGAAGTGTCGGTGTTTCGGCTTTATACTGTTGAAATGCTGAAATTCAATATTTCAGCATTTCAGTAATATGAAGTGAAGCCATATCTATATATCGATCTAGGACTTTTGATCGAAAGATTAAACCTCCAAATCCATTATCACCGCACATACTTTCCCGAAAGCGCTTTCACCGAAAAAGCGCTTATGGTAAAGTATGTTTAAAAAAAAAAAACACAACATTAAACCTACTTCTATGCAGGGGTCAAGCCCCCCTGCACCCCCAATGTGGGGAGCGCACCCTCCACACCCCCCTACTTTAATATTCTCACTCCAAGGTCACACTACAATGGGGAAAAGGGAATTATCCCTTATCCGCACCATAGTACGACCAGCACAATGAGCATATTTATCTGAAAATGCTACTTCGGTGAACAGCACTTTCAGTTAAGTATACTTGGTGATTTCTGCTTCAGTGGAAAGTGCATTCGGGGATTTGTATGGATCCCATATATATATATATATAATATATATATATATATATATATATATATATATATATATATATATACACACACACACACACACACACACACACACACACCAGAAAAAAAATAGATATTTTCATTTTATAATTTATTTTATCAAACTGTTGGAAACACCTGGTGTCTGGCTGGTGTGTGATTCTCAAACAATCTGGAAATGTATCACTGATGGATAAGTATATTTCTTGGCATTTTAACCTTTCAGAGTTCTGCATTGATAGGTTTAACTATTCCTTTCGTAAAGGACGGTCATTGAGTTCCTTGTTCAACCACTATAAAATGTATCAAAATCAGGATAGGTCTTCTGTTCAGAGAACTATGATGGGAGACAAATTGATGGGTTGCAATCCTTGTGGTCATTGTTGTAACTGTTCTAAGGTTTATAAAACTAGCAGGTTTACTAGCCAGAATACCCTTCATGTGTTTGATATATATTGTTTTTGCTACTTGTAGCACTAATTGGGTGATATATCTGGCAAGCTGTACATGTCCAGCATTTTATGTTGGACAAACCTCTAGACCACTTAGAATGCGGATAAGTGAACATATGAGTGATATCAGGAACTGCAAACAAGCCAGTGCATTGTATAAACATATATGCAAACATAAGACTGGGTACTTTAGATTTACAGTTATTGACTGCATTGTACACAAAACACAGGATAAGGCAGGAAGACACGAGATATTAAATGTAAAGGAAAAGAAATGGATAGTCAAGCTTGGTGGATTATTTCCACCTTGCCTGAATGATCATTTAAAAAAAAACTGTTTATTTAATAATTGTGTAATTGATAATTGATTGTTATATGTATATATAGCTCTGCTGGAGGGAATTTTTGTCATTTGTTTTTTGCTCACTGAGGAAAGCAGCATTGCCGAAACCAGTCTGATGTAATTGTTGGGTAGGTGTATTTTTTAATACACCATGTATTACTTATAATATATTTTTCCACACCGAATTGTGCTGGCATTGTTTTCTGTTTCTCATCTGTCCTGAAACTGCTTGCCCCCTATTTCTGAGGTTGAGTTTAAAAAACTGGTCTAACAGTTTTGTGTTATCTGACTGCTTCAAGGCTTGCTGATTTAGAAATAGTTTCTGTTTGTAAATTCCTGAATACACTGTTGGAAACCACTGGTATCTGGCTGGTGTGTGATTCTCAAACAATCTGGAAATATATCGCTGATTGATAAGTATGTTTCTTGGCATTTTAACCTTTCAGAGTTCTGCATTGTCTTAATTTTGCCTGACTGAATTGCTTATATATTTCCTGGCATTGTTTTCTGTTTCTCATCAGTCCTGAAACTACTTACTCCCTATTTCTGAGGTGGAGTTTATAAAACTAGTCTAACAGCTTTTGTGTTATCTGACTGATTCAAGACTTGCTGATTTAAAAATAGTTTTGCTTTGTAAATTCCTGCATACACTGTTGGAAACTCCTGGTGCCTGGCTGGTGTGTGATTCTCAAACAATCTGAAAATATATTGCTGATGGATAAGTATATTTCTTGGCATTTTAACCTTTCCGAGTTCTGCATTGTCTTAATTTTGCCTGACTGAATTGTTTTATATATTTTCTGGAATTGTTTTCTGTTTCTAATCTGTCCTGAAACTGCTTACCCCCTATTGCTGAAGCAGAGTTTATAAAACTGGTCTAACAGCTTTTGTGTTATCTGACTGCTTCATGGCTTGCTGATTTAAAAATAGTTTCTGTTTGTAAATTCCTGCATACACTGTTGGAAACTCCTGGTGTCTGGCTGGTGTGTGATTGTCAAACAATCCAGAAATATATCGCTGATTGATAAGTATATTTCTTGGCATTTTATCCTTTCAGAGTTCTGCATTGTCTTAATTTTGCCTGACTGAATTGTTTTATATATTTTCTGGCATTGTTTTCTGTTTCTCATCTGTCCTGAAACTACTTACCCCCTGAATCTGAGGTGGAGTTTATAAAACTGGTCTAACAGCTTTTGTGTTATCTGACTGATTCAAGACTTGCTGATTTAAAAATAGTTTTGCTTTGTAAATTCCTGCATACACTGTTGGAAACTCCTGGTGTCTGGCTGGTATGTGATTCTCAAACAATCTGGAAATGTATTGCTGATGGATAAGTATATTTCTTGGCATTTTAACCTTTCAGGGTTCTGCATTGTCTTAATTTTGCCTAACTGAATTTTGTATATTTTCTGGCATTGTTTTCTGTTTCTCATCTGTCCTGAAACTACTTACCCCCTGAATCTGAGGTGTCGTTTATAAAACTGGTCTAACAGCTTTTGTGTTATCTGACTGATTCAAGACTTGCTGATTTAAAAATAGTTTTGCTTTGTAAATTCTTGCATACACTGTTGGAAACTCCTGGTGTCTGGCTGGTGTGTGATTCTCAAACAATCTGGAACTGTATCACTGATGGATAAGTATATTTCTTGGCATTTTAACCTTTCAGAGTTCTGCATTGTCTTAATTTTGCCTGACTGAATTGTTTTATATATTTTCTGGCATTGTTTTCTGTTTCTCATCTGTCCTGAAATTGTTTTTAGTGGCTTTGCAGTTGCCCCTACCCTACTATAAATTTGATCTTGGACACCCCTCCCAGGCTGGTGTTCACTCTACTTAATACAGAGAGATAATTTGAGAAGGTCAACCCACTTAGGTTCTTAACCTTTAATTTTTCTGAATTTTTCTTCTGCTCCTTTTTCTTCTCTCCTTGCACTTTACTTAAAAAAATTGCACTTTATTTTGCTTTTGCATCTTCTTAAACATACTCAATTGTATTTATTCCACTCCATTTTTTACTGCTTGTTAGCAGACTTATTAAATTGTAACTGTTATTCTAATCCTTTTGGTTTAAGCCCTTGGGCTCCAGACCAGTTGTTTTATAAGAAGGTTTGTGGTCTGCACTGTTGTGGCAGGACAGGTAGCTTACATCCTTCTAAGTTGGCAATTGCTGATTGAAGGCTCAGTGTCTGTTATTCTAAATGTATATTAGTTCTGGTTAAAGCACTTGGGCTTCAGGCCAGTTATTTTTCATAAAGAAGTTTTGTGGTCTGAACTCTTGTGGGGGGAGAGGCTAGATTCTACCCTTCTGAGCTGGGAATTTCTGGTTAAAGGCTTATTGTGCCTGCTTATTTGAACTGTTTTTTCCCGAAATTGGTGTGCCTTGTTTGCTGTATGATAGACTAGATTTAGACATCCTGAATCTAGCTTGGTTTGTATAACCTGAGCACTAATCCAGGCCATCTTTTTGGAGAATGTTCCCCTGCACCCTAGTGGCAGGAGTGTGCATTTAGAACTTGTCTGATTGAAGACTGCTGGAATGGGGCTCAGTTTGTAGCTTTTTATTGGTTAATTGGTTAATTTGTTTAAATCGGTTTGCTCATTTGCTACTGTTATATAAAAAAATACACTTTATGCATCACCGCTTAGCTAGGGTTAAACTATTCCTGGTGCCATAAAGTCTACTCTTTAAATTTTCCGTTAAAACTAGCCAGTTATTTTAGTTTTAACACTCAAATCTGTTTATTTGAACTCAGCACTTGTTCAGAACATGTTGTAAGCACTAAATAAGCTACAAATTACTACAGCACTCAACTTTCCTCACTTGTCTAGAGGAAAATAGTTTTTAGCATTTAATAAATAAGCACCTATCCAGACATGTCTAAGGGTCAGCTCCTGGTGTTTTTACCTGTCTACCTGATGAATCTGGGCATCTTGGGGCAATGCAGCAATTGCCTCATGTACACAGACAACCCTCTCCTCCTACCACCCAACACTACAACCTGTGAGAGATGCACATATATAGCCAAACTTGAAGCAAAGCTCTCTTCACCCATGACTGAACTAGACAGTCAAGAGGAGAAGATAAACACTTGCACCACACCACACTCATCACATAGTTCATCAAAACCTACACCACCAAAACAGACACAAAACACACACCTACATTTGTGGTGGCTCTCAATAAAAATCTGCTCAAGCAACAGAGACCTCCAAAGCAGAAACGCAAGCAACCTCCACCCCCAACACAACCCAAATGACACATAGCCAACAAACACAGTGTGCCATTCAACCACAGCCCATAAGGCATAACAACGTACCCAACACTCTAGTCATAGGTGACTCTATAATCAGGCACACTGATGTTCTACTCACCAGGCTAAACAAGGAGAAAGTTACTGTCAGGTGCCTGTCAGGTGCCAGGATCCACAACATAACACACACACTCAGGTCACAACACAACAAGTACAAATATGACTCTGTCATTGTCTATGTTGGTGTGAATGACCTGAGATGTACTTCCCTGGACTACATGAAAAGAGACATGAAGGAACTCTCCGATCTTGTAGCCCAGGCAGGTATGACCCTAGCCCTGAGTAGCATCCTGCCATCACCTAGAATGATACAGTACAAGGACAAAATTTTTGACTTCAACAATTCGCTAAGCTTCTGGTGTCATTCTAAGGGGATCCAGTATTTGTCTGCTTGGGATGACATGATCAACAGACCACGATGCTTTGCCAGAGATGGCCTGCACCTGTCACCCATGGGATTCCAGTTACTGGTTAAGGCTCTTGCCACCCCTATAGTGTCTTTTTTAGGCAAGGTTAAAATGACAAATTCACCACCATAACAAGAACAAGCAAGCAAAATCTGAGGGCAATGCTACTCAATGCTAGAAGTCTAAACCTCAAAATGCATTCACTCGAAGCACTCCTTAAAATGGAGAACATCAACATCTGTGCAGTGACAGAGACCTGGTTCAAGGCTCCAGAGGGCACCCCTGCATTACCAGGCTATAATTCATAACACACTTTTCGGCCACCTATTCTGGACTGAAACACTAAAGGTGGAGGTGTGTCCATATTCATTAAGGATATCCACACCTCCAGGCTAGTTGCTTAGCATAATGCATCCGAGATTATCCAAGTGCAACTAACTCTGGGCAAGACCGCAATCCAAACTGTAACTTGCTACAGATCCCCCACCATTCCCCAGGATTCCCACTCCTCATTTCTTGATACAATGGAAAATATTAGGGTACAACCCAACACCCTCATAATGGGTGATTTCAACCACTCCACCATTAACTGGGAAAACTATTCATGTACCAACTCTTTTGCTCAAAGTTTTCTGGAATTCATAAATTCCAGCGCTTTGGATAAACTTATTCACACCCCCACCAGGGGTAGCAATATCCTAGACCTGGTCATTATCAACTTGGGTGACCAGTGTTCCACACCAGAGGTCAATTCCTCGTTGGTCAAATCTGACCACAAACTAATCACCCTAGACATCCACATCCTGCCCCCACCCCCCATTTGGGAAACCACTGTAAAAATTTCTCCAAAGCCAACTTCACACTTCTTAAGACAGAAGTGGCAAACTTCACGACACCCATGCAGATGGACAATAGAGGTACAACTGCTGAATCCTACACAAATGCATTTTATAAGCACTTACATGAGTGCATGGATCGTGCTATCCCTAACAGAACCAAGATGCTATCCTCCCAAAAAAGGATGCCAATCTGGTGGTCCCCTGCCACAAACAAACTTTACAACAGAAGAAAGAAACTGCTGCAAAAAAGAGTAAAATCGCATGACTGGAGAAACTCCCTGGTCAACCTCAGTAAGAAGCTAAGATCCCTCATAAAATCCTCCAAAGCTACTTACGAAAACAAAATTGCCACTGATTCTAAAGACAACCACAAAGCATTCTATAGCTATGTCAAGAATCTCCATGGAAACAATGGCACTAAATATACAGAACCAACTGATATTGCCAACATCCTGGCAGATAGGTTCAGTGCTAAATTTACACCTCTCTCACCCCCTAAAGGTCCCATCTCTATACCGGAAGAATGCAAAGTTCCTGTAATCACAGATGCACAGGTAAAAACCACACTCTCCAAAGCCAAGAATACAGCATACATGGGACCTGACAACATCCCAGGCTGCGTTCTACATGAACTACAGAATGAACTGGCACCCCACCTAAGCACCATGTTCAATCATAGCCTCACCTCAGGCTTTGTGCCCACTGAATGGCACACAGTGACAGTTATCCCACTCCACAAAGGGGGAGCCACCATGGACCCTGGAAACTACCACCCCATTAGCATAACAAGCCTGGTCTGCAAGGCCATGGAATGTATCATCATGGAACTTATAAACAAAGACATTGGCAATCTCCAAACTCTGGACCTCACCCAGTTCAGGTTTGTAAAAGGCAGATCATGTCTCCTAAACCTGATAGACTTCTTTGAAGCAGTCACCAAAGCCATAGACGAAGGTAAGGTAGTTCACGCAGCCTATCTAGATCTCGCCAATGCTTTTATCACCATCCCCCACTCTGGAATCATAGATAATCTCACTAAATTTAGTATAAATCCCTATGTCACAAGATGGGTTGTCAACTGGCTCGCTGACAGAACCCACACTGTAAAAGTAGCAGACTCCAAATCCGACTTCAGACCAGTGACAAATGGAGTACCACAGGGTTCAGACCTGGGTCTTCTCCTGTTTAGGATCTACTTTTCTGAAGTACAGACTAACACAGAAGGTCTTTGGCTAATGAAGTTTAGGGATGACTGCAAACTAGGAGCCATAATCAAAACTCCTAATGATGTGGACATCCTACAAAAGGGCTTCACTGAGACAGAAGCCTGGTGTCAAAGCCATGGCCTAAAGCTCAATGCCAAAAAATGCATTGTCATCCACTTTGGTAAAAACCCTGTACCCATGAGCTACCACATAGGTGGTAGTCTACTTAACACCAAAAGTGTGATAAGAGACCTTGGGACACAGATAGACAGTAGTCTCTCCTTTTATAATCACATTGCCACAGTAGTCAGGAAATCCTTCTACATGGCACACCTCATCACAAAAGGTTTCTCATCCAGGAAAAAATAGGTTATCATTCCCCTCTACTCGTCACTCATTAGACTCATTATAGAGTACAACGCCCCTTTTGCTATGTACCTCACAAGACATCCACAACAACTGGAAAGGCCACAGAAATACCTCACAAAGAGGATTACTGGCCTCAAACAGATGCCCTACACAGACCATCTCAAAAAACTCCAGCTTTACTCCATCGCATATCGCATACTCAGAGGCAATCTCTGCCTAACACACAAACCTATGTCAAACCCAGAGCTGTTGGACATGCTACACTTAAAGAAATCCCAATCCCTCCAAGCTACATGCTCTAGGGACCTAAACCTTGTCACCACAATAAACAGAACATGCTGGAGGGATAGATTCCTGTCCCAGAGACTTCCCATACTCTGGAACAAACTACCTATTTATAACAAACAAAGCTCCTCATTAGCACACTTCAAGAAAAATCTTGATGATTGGATGGGAAATAGGAAATTCACCCCGGGGATCACCTCTGGGGCTCTGCTCAACAAGGGCACAGGAAAAAAATGTTCTTGGGTGGTGAAAGCCTGGGTACTTTTCTGGCTAGGCTTATATAGGCCCTAGGGCCAATAGCATAGTACCTACCTATGAACCTATGAACTACTACAAAACAAGTATAGCATTCTTGATCAGTGATGTTCTCTTCCTCTTTGTATCGCTAAGGCTTTGCATGGCGGTTGCATGCACTTCTGACCCCCCACCCCTACTGCATTCTCACTAGAGTTTGCATTTACCAGAATGCCTCCCCTAGTTATTATATGATGTACATTAAGAATCGTTCCTGTGAAGCCAACTATCTTCAGATTGCCATTAATCTTGGTTTGGTCCAACCTGCTTTGCTGTCTCATGCATGAACAGTTTTTTTGTGAAGCTTTAAACAATGTGTACCATACTTTTGTGTTATTTTTTTTTTTCATAGCTTGAAAATCTTTCCTACATGTTAGGCAGTTAATGACTACACATTATAAAAGCTTTCACACAACCATTGCACGGTCTCTGTCCTTCTCCTTATTAAGATCTAGTTTCTGTGTCCAGTATCCTACTGGGTCTCCTTAGTCCAGAATATATTTCTGAGTACTTTAACTTCATTGTCTGCACCTTCCCAGAAACAGAAATGCATGCAGCAGCTATGCAGACTCTTATCAGTATGAGGAGCTTTCATCTCCCCAATCCTTTGAGTGCATTCCTGCCCTCATATACCCAGGCACATGAGATAGACTCAACATACTATGCTCAGGTACCAGGAACATCAGAATGTGTCCTTTCCTCTTATAATGCTCCCAGATTTTTCTGCCTTCAGTGCATTATTTATTTACATAATATTTGAGACCTCTCATCTCATTTGCTGACCACCTTCCTCAACTTACTCCAACTATGTTACAGAAATAGATATAATTTAGTAGTTAGATGATTTTTCTTTTGATGCAAGAAAAGTTGAGCTCTTCTTCTACCATCTCAATCTCCCATATTCTCCCATGACACTCAGCAGGCCTGCTGCAGACATCACATTGTCTGCCATCCCAAAGCTCACTATGCCGTGCAGTATCCTAAGTACTTAATAAATATATTTTCCTCTTCCTCCCAGGCACAAACAGTTACCCAGTATCCTAAGTACTTCTTAAATCTCTCCAAGTCTTATCAGTCAGTCTATGATGCTCTGTGCAGGTTGTCCTGTTCCTCAATCCCTCAGCCCTCATTTTCTTTTTTATTTCTATGGATGTACCTTCTTTCCCTTAATAGGCTTTTCTTCTTCACGTTTTACCACTAATATCCTAAGGAAATGCTAGACAAGTGATAAATTAAAAGATAGTTGTTTACGAAAAAGAAAATTTCACTTAAATGACCTTAAGTCGTTGGCACCTACCAGAAGTCAGATAATTGTGACATTCTTGACTTCCAGCAGGCTGGACCACAATTGCCTAATGCTGTCAGTCAGAAAAAATGCATGTAGAATATCTTTTCAGCTGAACAAGAAAAGTTCTTCAAAGCTTTGCAACTTGCAAAGGGCTTAATTGAATAATCTCCCTCCTTGCAAAAGTAACGCCCCCTTCTTCCTCTTTACAATCAAGGGAACTCTTATTTCTTTAGTTAAGAAAAGAAAGTAAAACAAATATCTCAATAAAAAATACTAACCAGAACCTGTTTAAAAGGAAATAGTTATTGAAGATGTAATAAATATAAAGGTATGCACTTTTTTCAATTAAGACACAATAAATATATGTTAAGCTTCTTTATAAAAGTATGAATTAAATATATTGTTCTTGACAAGTGTTAGACACTATTTTTTCTCAAAATTTGAATAAAGAAATGAATTACATAAAATGTTCCATTTTTTAACAATAATAAAAAAAACAATCATTCTATGTCTAACTAACAACATAACTATCTACAAATGACTTTCACGTAAATATCAAACAAATTATAGGTTTGTTCATATACAATCAATACTTTTATAGCAAGTCTGATAGATTTTTCCACATATTAATTCTAGACATATTTCTATTAGTTCTTGACTTAATGGTCAAAAGTTCCAGACTGCAGACTTCAGTAAGAAGGTTTTTGAATTCTTGAAACGTAGGGGAAGTTTCTGATTTCCAGTTAATTGTTATTATTTTTCATGCTACTGCTAATATGGTCCATATTAATGTATATTTGGATTTTTTTAACACTTTGATGTATTGGAGTATTAAATATAATTAAAGATTTAGAAATCAAAAAAATTATCTGTAAATAAACCTTGAAGAAAACTATTTATATCTTCCTAATATTTTTTTAGAAGTATGCAGTCATAGAACATATGAGACCAGTCAGCTTTTAATACTTCTTTGCATCTCCAACAATCATTGATGTTCTTATTGAATTTATTTAGAATGTGTGGTGTAATAAAGGATCTATGCATTTATTTCCAGGTGTATAATTTCCACTTCAGGGAAGATGTAGTGCAGTAGGCTGATTCTGATATATTTTGTTTGTCTTGATCATTAGGAGCATAGTTATTAATTGTATTGAAATATTACCAATATTTCTCAGTGTGAAAATTTGTATCATTTCTAAGTATTTTGTAAATATGTGTTAATTTGTTTTTGTCAGTGTTTATATTTTGAATAAGTGTAGTCAGAAGTAACATTATTTTAGGTAATGGATGTACTAAATGTAAGGGCATTGAATCCAAATTATTTATAATATATTGTCTACATTCCTGTATGCATAGCCAAAAGTTTGAGTCTATGCCATATTCAAGTTTTAGGTCCTCAACAGACTTTAGTCTATCTTTTTCTATTAATTGAGACCAATAAATAAGATTTTTCTCTTTGAATAATAGCATTTATGTATTATCTGTTGTAGTTAATATACCTTGAGTAAATGCAACTGGGAAAAGAAGGAAAATCCATGTTTTAGAATTAGTGAATTTAAAAATAAAGTTCCTAAATGTTTTTAAAATGAGTAGCAAATAATTTGATTTATTTAACTTATATGAATGTACTGTAAAGATATCTTTTAATATCCACAAAATAGGATTATTTAATATGTGTTTTTGAATGTTTAGTTTGTTAGAAGAGTCCCAAGCTAATGAGATTAAGTATTGTTTCCATTTAGAAGAATATGCATTATTGATTCGAAAAGAGACTTTGTTAATAATTGAGGATAAAGTATATAATTCCAAATTAGGAAATCTTATGCCACCATTTGTCCAGTCATTTATATGATGTTGTAAGGCTATTCTGGATTTATTAGGATACCATAAAAATTTCAATATCAAGGAATTAAATCTTTTAATCATTGTTTTAGGGGGAATTAAAGAAAGTGATTGAATAATGTAAAGTATTTTAGGAAGGATAGTCATTTTTATAATAGAAAGCCTTTCATCCATGGAAAAGAGTAAATTATTCCATTTTTTTTATAGAATCTTGCATTTTACTTAAGCAATTATTAAAGTTTAATTGGATGACATATTTTATATTATTGGTAATCACAATTTCTAAATATGTTATCTGATTATTCTGAGGTGTAAGTTTTTTATACTTTTGTTGAATTGTGTTTTGTTTTAGATTAATTGGGATGATCTGAGTTTTATTGTTATTAAAACTTAAACCTGATATTTTTTGAAACATTAATATTTTTAAATATGTCAGGAATAGATTTGTAATTTTCTCCTACTTTTACCAAAATATCATCAGCAAATAATTGAATTTTAGATGAAGTATCTGAATTTAACTTATAACCTTCAATGTTTTCATCATCCCTTACTAAACTGGCCCATGGTTCCATAATCAATGTAAATAAAAAGGGGGATAAAGGACATCCCTGTTTAGTCCCTTTTGTAATAGGAATGTTTTCTGATATGACAGTGCCAATTCTGATATATGCCTGACTCCCTTTATATAGGTTTGTTATAAGATTTATAAAATTATCAGAGAAATTCAATTCTTCTAGCAATATAAATAAATAGTCCCAGTTAACTGAGTCAAAGGCGCAATTTATATCTAAACCTATTAAAGTTAAAGTTTTGTTAGAGGTTTTTGCTGAATCTATCAAAGTAATTGTTCTTATTATATTGTCATAAGTAGTTCTACATTTTACAATAAAACCTGTTTGATCATCATTTACTAATAGTGGCAACAAACTTTTTAATCTCTCAGCATATATGGACATAAACATTTTGTAATCTGTATTTAATAAAGAGATTGGTCTGTATGAAGAACACTTAATAGGATCTCTATTTGATTTGATTACTGGTGAGATAAGGGTATATTTCCAAGAAGGGGGTATGAAAGTGCTGTTTTGGGAAATGTTAAATACTTTATGAAGAATATTTAAAGCAGATTTTGGTAATACTTTATATATTTCTGGGATAATGCCATCATTCCCGGGGGATTT
The DNA here is from genome assembly GCF_019279795.1 of Protopterus annectens. Taxonomy (NCBI): domain Eukaryota; kingdom Metazoa; phylum Chordata; order Ceratodontiformes; family Protopteridae; genus Protopterus; species Protopterus annectens. Next base: position 261,081,946 of record NC_056738.1, read on the forward strand.
GTGTAATTTGAGTTTTGTTATCTGGTTTTATATATCTTGTAAAGAAATAGGTTTATCTATGTTATTAGTTTGATCTCTTGATAATCTATATTTTGTATACTTTGTTATAAATGTCTTAATCATATCTTTTGAATCTACTATCTGGGAGTTCTGATTTATCTTATGAAAGAATTCTTTGAATTCCAATAAAATATTGTGTATATTAGACACAAGTTTCTTCTTTTTTGGGGAATAAATCTCCTTAATATGGTTGAGTTTTTTAAGTCTTTTAGTTTTACTTGCTAATATATTTAAAGATCTAGAATTTGTTGAGAAGGTCATAAATTTAAATTTCTCTGTTCTGATCTTTGTTTTATGGTTTAAGATCTCTAGGTATTTTGTATTTAGTTTACTTATCTCTTTCTCTTTGTTTATTCTATCAATATTACTGTCTAAGTTAAGTTTTAGCTTGTCTAATTTACATTGTAGATCTAATAGTTCTTTGTCCCAGGATTTTCTGTTATTATTATACCACGAGAGAATTCTCCCATATAGAAAGGCTTTTAAGGCATCCCATATATACATTTCTGATATATTATTAGTATTATTTAATGTGATAAAGTCTTGTATCTCTAAAAGCAAAAATTCTTTAAATTCTTTCAATTTAGTTATGTATGCTGGTATTTTTTTAATTATAACAGTGTGAGTTGTTTTGGTTAGTAATTCAAAAGTTATTGAGTTGTGATCGGACAAGGGACATGAAATGACCTTTACTTTTATTAAGTCATCGGTTAATTATTTTGATATTAGAATTCTATCTATTCTAGAGTTTGTTTTATTTGTTTTATATCTGTGGGAGTAATGAGTGTATGGGAGTGAGTCTGAATCTGCAAAGCTATTTATATATTTTAATATAAATGATTGCATAAAGTCCAATAGTAATTTAGCTGAAGTTGAAATTTTTCTTTTAACTGAAGTGTTAGTATCTGCATCATTTAATATACAATTAAAATCACCTGATATTATTAAATTACCTTTAGCTAGACTATCTTATTTAAATGCTGTTTTACAGTGTTTGAACCAATACCTGGAATCTAATATATGTTTATTAAAGTATATATTTTTGTATTTAGTTCTATTGTGACAGAACAAAACATACCTTTGTTATCTTTGTATACGTCTAGTATTTTAGGCATACTATATAATATAGCTACTCCTCTTTTCTTTTCACTATGTCCTGAGCTTGTTAAAATTGAATAATACCCAGTATTTAACTTATCAGTATCTGTAGATATTAGATGTGTTTCTTGTAAAAAGACAAGATGTGATTTATGGATTTTATGATATTTGAGCAAGCTTCCTCTCTTGCAAGGATTATTTAGACCATTAATATTTATTGAAATACCCTTTAAAAGAAACATTTATATTATGTGTTATAAATTATATACAAGTTAAATCACTTGTATTCCATCCTGGTAAGCACTAATGCTAGAAAACATATTCATCAATTCATAGACAAACTGTAGAGTCTCAAAATATGTTGCTATTGTGAACGTCATAAAAAAATGTAACATTGCATTATAACAGAACATCAATATAACAAGTCTACCCATACCCTTCCTGGAGCTGTAAACTCCTAATTTGAGTAGCATATACCACTCAAATTATCCTCCTTTCAAATAGCAACAATGTCTCAGCTACTGTCAAATAGTGTTATTGTCTATAAAAAAAAATTATATATTCTTCACTGTTTTTTTTTTTTTTTAAACTATTCATTGAATTTGATTGTGAAGTGGAGTTTAGGGAAGTGTTAAGACAGGCACTGGGAGGCAGTGGAGAGTTACCGAATAGCTGGGTAACTACAGCAGAACTAGTAAGGGAGACTGCTAGAAAGGTGCTAGGTGTGAAATCTGGACAGAGGAATGAGGGCAAAGAGACCTGGTGGTGGAATGAGGAAGTACAGGAGAGTATACAGAGGAAGAGGCTGGCGAAGAAGAAGTGGGATTGTAAAAGAGATGAAGAAAGTAGACATGAGTATAAGGAGATGAGGCGCATGGCAAAGAGAGAGGTGGTGAAAGCTAAGGATAAGGCATATGGAGAGTTGTATGAGAGATTGGACACTAAAGAGGGAGAAAAGGACCTGTACCAATTGGCTAGACAGAGGGACAGAGCTGGGAAAGATGTGCACTAATTAAGGGTGATAAAGGATAGTGAGGGAAAGGTACTCACAAGAGAGGAGAGTGTGTTGAGTAGATGGAAAGAGTATTTTGAGAGGTTGATGAATGAAGAGAATGAGAGAGAGAGAAGGTTGGATGATGTGGGGATAGTGAACCAGGAAGTGAAACAGATTAGCAAGGAGGAAGTAAGGACAGCTATGAAGAGGATGAAGAATGGAAAGGATGTTGGCTCAGATGACATCCCAATGGAAGCATGGAGGTGCTTAGGAGAAATGGCAGTGGAATTTTTAACTAGATTGTTTAATGAAATTTTGGAAAGTCAGAGGATGCCTGAGGAGTGGAGAAAAAGTGTTTTGGTACCTATCTTTAAGAATAAGGGTGATGTGCAGAGCTGCAGTAACTACAGAGGGATAAAACTGATCAGTCACAGCTTGAAGTTATGGGAGAGAGTAGTAGAAGCTAGATTAAGAAGGGAGGTGATGATTAGTGATCAGCAGTATGGTTTCATGCCAGGAAAGAGCACTACAGATGTGATGTTTGCTCTGAGAGTGTTATTGGAGAAATACAGAGAAGGTCAGAAGGAGTTGCATTGTGTCTTTGTAGACTTGGAGAAAGCATATGACAGGGTGCCTAGAGAAGAGTTGTGGTATTGTATGAGGAAGTCGGGAGTGGCAGAGAAGTATGTAAGAGTGGTACAGGATATGTACGAGGGTAGTGTGACAGTGGTGAGGACTGCAGTGGGAGTGACAGATCCGTTTAAGATGGAGGTGGGATTACATCAAGGATCAGCTCTGAGTCCTTTCTTATTTGCAGTGGTGATGGACAGGTTGACAGATGAGATCAGACAGGAGGCCCCGTGGACTATGATGTTTGCAGATGACATTGTGATCTGTAGTGAGAGTAGGAATCAGGTTGAGGAGACTCTGGAGAGGTGGAGATATGCTCTAGAGAGCAGAGGAATGAAGGTCAGCAGGGCTAAGACAGAATATATGTGTGTAAATGAGAGGGAGGGTAGAGGAATGGTGAGGAAGCAGGGAGTAGAGTTGGTAAAGGTGGACGAGTTTAAGTACTTGGGATCAACAGTTCAGAGTAATGGTGAATGTGGAAGAGAGGTGAAGAAGAGAGTACAGGCAGGGTGGAATGGGTGGAGAAGAGTGTCAGGAGTGATTTGTAACAGACAGGTACCAGTAAGAGTGAAAAGAAAGGTCTACAAGACAGTAATGAGACCAGCTATGTTATATGGGTTGGAGACAGTGGCATTGACAAAAAGGCAGGAGTCAGAGCTGGATGTGGCAGAGTTAAAGATGTTAAGATTTGCACTTGGTGTGACTAGGATGGATAGGATTAGGAATCAGTATATTAGAGGGTCAGCTCATGTTGGACAGTTTGGAGACAAAGCAAGAAAGACGAGATTGCATTGGTTTGGACATGTGCTGAGGAGGGATGATGGGTATATTGGGAAAAAGATGCTAAGGATGGAGCTGTCAGGTAAGAGGAAAAGAGGAAGGTCTAAGATAAGGTTTATGGACGTGGTGAGAGAGGACATGCAGGCGGTTGGTGTGACAGACCAAGATGCAGAGGATAGGAAGAAATGGAAAGAGATGATACGCTGTGGCGACCCCTAATGGGAAAAGCCGAAAGGTGATGATGATGATTAAATTAAATTGATATACTTTTGCATTTAATATAGTATATCTAATTACTATATTTGTGCTTGAGGTTTAATTGATGTTAAGCAATTACATCAGACAGAAAACATAACTAAAACAATACATATAACTATTTAACAATCATAGTATTTCAGATAGGGTTGTCATATGCATATTCTAGCATTTCTTTTATAACATTTAGTAATTTTCTTGTATGTAAAGTTAATATGAAGTACATTTACAATCAATTGATGTTTCATAGTATGCATTTACATTATTTAAAACTGGTTATTTTAAACCCAGATAGGATATAAGCACTGTTTCTTTAAATTATAATCATTAGAGAGAAGAAGGTAAATAATAAAAAAGCTATTATTTCTTTAATATTAACATTATCTTTGTATAATTATATATGTTATCTTTCTATAATATGCTTTATAATATACAGTATGCTTTAGCATTGCATATAAGGTCATCTGATTTGATTTCTGTAATTAAATGTCATTTTTATAATAACTGTAGTTACAAATGCAGGTAGGAAATTACAAAATGGTGATAATTGTATATTAATTGTGCTTTATGTATGTGGTTATATGTATGGGAGTGCTTAAACTGTTTATTTGTGCTTACATACATATTTGCGGTGAAAACCTTGTTTCAACGTTCTAAAAAATCAGTGCAACTTTCCCAGAAGGTTAAAGTTCACAAAAAGCGAGTCGCACAGTCAAGGATGATGTCATAAGGGTGTTTCTTCTTCTTTTAATGAACGGAGCCTCTCGAGCTGGATTTCAAAGCTGACCAGAGTAAAAGCGGGAACAGCTAGTGCTTGAGTTCTTCTTTTATCAGTCTCTTGGTTCCACGTGGAACAACTGACAAAGTTGATGAGTGAAAAAAAAGCTAAAAAGTGCACAAGTCACACAGGGACTAACTGCAGTATGTTAAAGTGTAGATGCAACATTTTAATGTCATTCACGTTTGTATATGCAATCGCTAAGGTAATAATTAGTAAACAGAACTGTCCCATTAATCCTGCATAGTTACTAATAATGCATTGGATTCTGTTTGCTTTCTTCACACACCCTAGCCCTGAGACTTTAATATTGTACATACATGACACTAACAGCCACAATCAAATCCCTCTATTTCTCTCAACATCATACAAATAACTTTTCATTTCCCCTTGTCTTTCATTTAAACCAGATGTTCATTTTCAGTTACAATCTTATTAATTTTTAAATACATTCAAAGTACAGAAAGAGAAGTGAGAGAAAAGAGAAAAAAAAACTATAATATAACCATACATACCATATTTATACTACCAAGATATAGTGCAGGAACACACAAACATATTTAATATTGAATAAAATAAAAAAAAAGGGAAGAAAATGTTACACTTACATGTAGTTGCAACCATGAGTTTACTTTAAAGTCTTTATGTTTAGATTTAAAGTCTCATATTAATGGTGCTTTTCTTTATTTCTTTAACTTTTTTTTTTCGACTGATTTCCAGTTGTCATTTTCAACTAATCTTTTAAGACTTGCACGTGCCCATTCCAGATCTTCTAGCTTTTCAATTATTTTGTTGGATTTAATAAAAGTAAGAGCTGTGTCCAGATCATCAAAGGTTTTGATACCATCCTGACTGGGAACAATAGATGGGTTTTTATTTGTGCCTTTTTTTAGTTCTTTGATTAAGGGTAGGAAAAGTTTTCTTTTTGCTATTACTGCTGAAGAATAATCATTATCGAAACAAATGGTATTGTCATTTAATTTAATGGGAGCTTTTGCCCAGGCTGTTTTTAGCACTAGTTCTTTGTCATATGAAGATAAGAATTTTACAATTACAGATTTAGTAAAGTTATTCTTACTTGTTTTAGATGAAGCAAAAGATCTGTGCGCCCTTTCAATACCATATGACAAAGCTTCTGGTAGGTCTAGTACTTCTTGGATCCAGGTTGTCAGGAACTTTGACAGATTGTTTCCCTCTATATTTTCTGGTAAGCCAAATATTCTAATGTTATTCCTTCGAGACCGGTTTTCTAAATCATCTACTTTGGATTGTAAGTATGTATTTTGCTTTATTAAAAAGTCTATATTATTTTCCTCTTTAAGTACTCTACTGTCAATGTCATTTAGTGCTAATTCAATACCTGAAATTTGTGATTTTTTGAAGCTGCAGATCTTTGTATATCTTTTCCATTTGTTTAGTGCAGACTTTTTTAAAGATATCAATCTTTAAATCCATTTTATCTAGTTTGGTAGATAATTCTTGTACATTGGTGAGTAAAAAATGTAAGTCCTTTTTTAGAGAAGATTCTTGATGTAGTGTTTTTGAGGTAGCCATTCTGTTGCCAGTGAAGATAGATAAAGCATCCAAGGTATTATTGACAGGAAAAACTCAGAATTTCTTCAGAATTTTTATATGTTGTCATAGAGCTAGTTGAGAGGAATTTATTGCTGAAGATTGTAACTTTCTCCAATAAGATTTACTGTAAAATTCCTGCCATACAAATTTTAAACTGACAGAGCTGAAGAGAACTGCTGCTATTCTGAGCACATCTTGGCCACGCCCCCTGTTACACTATTGAGCATGTATTTCTTTTATGCAATACAGTAAAATAATTCTGAAAAATGAAAAAAATGAAAATAAGTTGCATGTTCTGTTAATGACTTATGTAGTGATTTACTTTGTTATGGGGTTGGAAAAGTTAGGCAGTTCACCTTAAATGAGACCCATACAGAAATGCAAGTCTTCCGGAGACGTTGGTGTACCAAATGTGCTATGATATTCTAGAACAAATTTTGGAATATGGAACACACTTGTTTGAACATTTTCTCTTTTCTGTAACAACATTGTTTACCAGTAAATTAATATGATTTGATGTCTAGGCATGTTTTGAGATTCATTGCAATACAATTAATTAAAAGTCCTACTCCTTTTGCACAATTCTCCAGTTCTTAGTAAAAGAACAGCTTGAAAGAGGTGCATGATGGTAGAGGAAGGAATTTTATTGCATGAAGATGAACAGAATGAGATTTCAGTAGCTATTTTGACAAAGACTATAAATATAGAAAACAACTATACAAGGTTAGCAAAATGTTTAATGTTCCAGAAAGTATAATGAATTAAGTGCTACAAGATGATTTCTGGAAAATCAGAGGCTGCAGTGTTTATGAGTGTTGTTGCAGAATTCACGTAACAGTACTGTAGTCAAGTGGTATGTCTGTCAAAAGAATTTTCAGCTAATACAAAAATTAACCAAAGTGAGAATTCTTTCTTATCTCTGGATGAAACTACAGATAAACTGTTGGAGATTCACTACCTGAAGACAGTGAGCTGCAGACAATCTTGAAGCAAATCCATCAGGAGTTTAATGGTAAAAACCTATTGAGGCATTTGTAACTCTACATTAAAAAGATGGACAAGCAATTATTCATTTTACAAGGAATATTCACAAACCAAGAACAAGGATCTCAAACAAAAAGAACATTGTTATTCACAGATATTGTATATGGAACAATAAAATTGTGCCTATGGTCTTTAAAGCCACAAATGTGAAATCATTTGATAATTTTGGAAATTATACTTTCATAATGCTATGGGCAGCCACGGTGGTGCAGCGGTTAGCATTGTCACCTCACAGCAAGAGGTTCCCTGGTTTGATCCATGGCTGGGGTGCCTTCTGTGTGAGTCTGCATGTCCTCCTTGTGGTCACATGGGTTTCCTCCGGGTGCTCCGGTTTCCTCTCACATCCCAAAGACATGTTGTAGGTGGATTGGATGCTCTAAATTGGCCCTAGGTGTGAGTGCATGTATGTGTTTGCCTTCTGTGGAAGGTTGGGCACCAGGCTGGCAACTCAACACCGTAAAACTCCACTGCCAATAATGAGCAGACAGGTAATCCACTGTGGCGACCCTTAACCGGGAAAAAGCCGAAAGAAGAAGAAGAATATACTTTCGTAATGCTACAGCTAAAACCTTTCCTTTATTGGTGATTTTTTTGCCATATTTGAAGTCAAAATAAAAGTAATAATAATTATTGTCCATGAATGATTATGTATTTACTGGACAGAGATTGAAATTGTTTAAAAACTAACTCCACAAGTCAGAACTGATGATATAACTGAAAAAATATATAACCATGTATTTGAATTCAGAGCATAAAGAAGTTAAGAATGTTAAAACAAAACATGAAAGATGTGTTGAATGGGGGATGGGAGGTTGAAGTAATTTTAAAAGTTGTTGTGGTGTCTTTCAGCCTTTCCTGGTTAGGGGTCACCACAGCGGAACTCCGGTCCGCTAATGATTGGCAGTGGATTTTTACGTGCCGAGTTGCCAGCCCTGATGCACAACCTTCAACGAAAGTACGCCCATTCACGCATGTCTTCACATAGAAGATGCTCTAGCTGAGAATCGAACAGGACAACGTCTTACTGTGAGGCGACAATGCTACCGCAGCACAACCACCGCAGTATGTCATTTTAAAAGTAGAAAAAGAAAATGATTCTCTTCTGTCTAGTATTACTTATATTGCAGGAGCTAGAGATGCATCAAAATACTGGGGACAATCTAAGGCTTTTCATTTTTATGGGTGACATCATTCATTTAATTAAAAAGGACGTGCCAACAATATGGTGAAAATGAATATAACATAAATAACTGTAAAATGAAACGCAGGAAATATAAAAAAAATTATCAGTTTTTGGTTTGATTGTAAATATGTTGTTGATAATGCTGGTGGAAAAATGCAGCAGCCACAAGAAGCAGATGTAAATGTGGTGCACATAGAGACTGATAAAAAGGGCCTTTATTTGTGTTAAGATGAAGAACAAAAAAAGGAAAGGTGTAATGGATAACAAATGGGCTATATGAAAGTATAACAGAATTGGGAGGAGAAATAAGACATCAAGATACAGAAAGTAGAATTAATGACAGAGAATAGATTTGATTTGCTAGGGGGGTAGAAGATGATGCAGAAAGGCAATATAAAAAAATTGCACTGGTGAAAGAGTTGAAGTGTAAGAAGAAAGATGAAAACATTTTCACTAAACTTGCATTTAAAAGAAAGATAAAAAACATTTCACTAATGTTGAAAAGGAAAATAGAAAAAAATATCACTTTACTCTCAAGTGATGTGAATAGCATAAAAGGCCACCATAAGAATATGTTTTCGAATGGTATGTGTAACTGAATTTCTATATTACACATCTGTTAGATACATGCCTCACTGGTGAGAATGACAGTTTGCAAATTAAATTGTGACGAAACAAGATATTATGAATTTAGGATCAGATACATGCCCAGGTATGGCATTGTTAATACTTAAAAGACCTGATATCTAAGATTTTAGATTGTATAGCAATCATAGCTGGAGGGAGTTCGTTAAAACAGGCAATGAAGTCTCAAGGGTAATTGGTCTGTATGTTAATACAACAGTAAACGAAAGAAAGCAATTAGTAAATGAATAGTTTGAATATGGTTATTCAACAGTATTAAACCTTAAATTGTAATATAGATGTTCATGGTCATTTTAGGAGATAGTTATATATTGTAAAGGAAACATATTTTACATATATTTAAAACTGAAATAGATTTTTTTTAATTCAAAGGACCTTACAGAAACTGACGGAGCTGTTATGGCAACTGATATTTTTTTAGAGCATCTAGCCATATGGTTGCATTTAGGTGAGAATGGGGGAACTCGTGGAAGAAAGGAAAGGAATAAAAAAAAAAAGTTATGCTAAAATGATACCTACAAAGAATTTGAAAAAAGATAGATAAGTTATGAGAAGATCCTTTGACCATGAGAAGGTTTTGTGAATCATGGACATGGTGGATTCTGTTAAAAATGCAAGAGAAGTTAGAAAAAGAAAAGGAAAATGTGAGAACAAAAAAAAAGAGTATAGGAAAGTGTTGATAACTTTGGAAAAGTCATTAGAGAGAGAGTATCACAAGTATTTCTAAAAACAAACGTGAATTATCTGAAAAAGAAAACTGAATTATATGAAAAAGGAAATAAAAAAGACTGCAGACATTGTTACATCAGCAGTAATAGTATCTGAAAGGAAGGAAAGATGCAGTGTCACCAAATTTAGATAAATTAGTAAAAAAATAAGAACATTCAATAAAAGAAATGAAGGATGAGGTAAGACAGGAAAGATATAGACAAGAAGAAATTATGAATTTAGAGGTGAGACATTTAAAAAAATGTATATGAGAGGATGGATCAAATAAATGCTTGAATAGTTTTTAAGTCATTTTGTAACTTAGGTTTTCATAAGCCTGGAAAAGATGTGATGTTCTAAAGTACATAAATCAAACATTTATTCCAGGAACAGACAAAATAAGCTATAACATATATGAAGACCTGAACAATGAGCAAAAATAAATATTTATTAATGTATTCAATGACTGTAAAGATGATGTATTTTGTAAGCAATATATCTGTAAAGGGGTAATAAAATTAATTTGGAAAAAATGGGGCAAAAATAATGTTTCAAGTTGGAGTCCAATATATTGATTGCAGAATAATGATGACATTAAAAAAAAATATTTTTAATAATAGCACCTGCCACCAATCACACTTCCATCCTACAGGATCCAACCGAACAACACCATGTTCCATTCCATACCCCACCCACATCTAGCAATACACATGGCACTACTTACCACACTAACCTCCTTAACACAATTCCCAACCCCCTACCTCACTCCTCCACCTCACTACACATCCAGTTACCAACACACCATCCCACCTGCCTTCTCATCCATATCTTCCAGACTCTATCCCTCCATCACAACCCTATTATATAAACTCAAAATCCTACCTACAGTTGCCACATCCAACATTCCCCATCTCCCACATCCCAACAAACCTACTATCTAACCATACTTAAAAGCTCCATTTACTTTAGATTACATAATACACATGCTTCAAAAAATCTCCCTGTCGCTCTCCAGTGACATCCATCCCAACCCTGGCAGCAGCAACTCCCCTCCCACCAACCATCCAACTCCCTCACACCCTAGCAACCCCAAGTCCATTAGCCTCACCACAATTAATTTTCAAAGCCTCAGAAATAAAATCCCTACCTTTCAAGCTTGGCTCTCACACATTCACCCTAATATTGTTGCCATCACAGAAACCTGGCTAAAGCCAATCATAAAATCCTACCACCCCACTATCAAATGATCTGCAATGACATACCCAACAAGAAAGGAGGTGGTGTAGCCAAAGCCTACTCTTCCTCCTACACAGTTACCCCACACACCAATCACATCCCTATATTCAAAAACTCTGAACTAATTCTAGCCCACCTAAAAATCAACAACCACAAATCTATTTGCATAGTCTCCCTATATATCCATCCTGGCAACAAAAAAATCCCAATATTAGAAGATATTCTCTCCTGGTTCTCCACTAACATCAAAAAGGAAACAATTATCCTAGGAGTTGTAAACATCAACTGGACCACTATCAACTCTCAAGCTCCTTCTCAAATTATGAACCTCTATAACTACACCCAACTAATTAACTCTCCCACCAGGCCAAACAAATATGGAACCTCTGGCTCCATCCTTGATTAGACTTTAGTATCACACCCTAACCTAACCTCAAAATCAGGCATGCTCCCAGACTCTCTCAGTGACTACCTACCTGTCTTCACTGACCGGTACCCCTCTCTATCCCAAAAACAGCACCATTATATTCAGACCCACAGCCTCTCTAATCTCAACCCACAAATTTTCTCTGACTGTCTAAAACTAATTGATTAGACCCTCTTAAAAACCCTACCCCTGGACAATGCCATCAGACACTCTAACAATGCCTTTCTCAACCTACTCGACTGTCATGCTCCCCCTAGAAGCAAATGCATCAGATCCAAAATCTCTCCCTGGCTATCAAAAGAAACCAAGATAACCATGCTCCTAAGAGATAAACAGTAGAAACAATGCAAAAACAGTAAACTATACAGTACACTACTAGAATACAAACAACTTTTCAACAACATAAAGAAATTAATAACTAGAGACCACAAATCCTCTCACACAAAGTTTCGATCTGAACACTCTGTGACCCAAAAAAGTTCTGGAGTACTATATCCTCCCTCCTCCAGCCTGGTACCAAAGACAACCCTTGTCCCAACCCTAACCTTTCTGACCTAGATACATAAACATCATTCATCTCCTTCTTTGTGGTCTGTACATGCAAACTAACCTCCAGCATCCGACACCACCCACCTAGCATATCCCCCCATTCACCACCCTCTCTTCAAACAACACACACCATCCCCCCACTTTCACACTCAACCCCATTCCCACTAGCACAATAAAAAATACTCTTCCAGCTAAAACCTTGCTGTAATGCACCAGATAATTTACCCACATCCTTCTGCAAATTACCAGCCAACAACTTAGCCCTGCCAATCTCCATTCTAATAAACAGATCCATACAAGAATCCTATGTCCCTTCAATTTGGAAACATGCTTTCATTATTCCACTCCATAAATGAGGCAAAAATAATGACATTACCAACTTCAGGCTCATTGCCATCCCTTCTCCACTCTCAAAAATCCTTGAGAAATGTATTCATGCACAACTCATGCCATACCTAACTCAAAATAACCTCCTTACCCTCACCCAACATGGTTTCTGCCTAGGCCACAGTACCATCACTGCCCTTCTCTCCTTGTTAGAATGCATCAACCATGCTTGTGACTCTGGCAAACTCGTATCTACCCTTTTCCTAGACCTATCCAAAGCCTTTGACACTGTCCTCCACCCCATTCTCCTCTCCCAACTCTCCCATCTCAATCTATCCCCTTCTACAACATCCTGGTTCTCTATCTACCACTCTGAAAGGCAGAAAGCTGTAAAATGGAAATCATCTACCTTCCTCTTCCTACACAACCCCACTGGCGTTCCCCAAGGCCCCATCCTCGGCACCTTACTCTTCAATATATTCATTAATAATTTTCACCACCCCATCCCTGAGTCCTCCCTGATCCAGTATGCAGATGACTCCACCATCATCTCCACTCTCCCTCTGACCTGCAACTAAAGACCCAGTCTGCTTTCACTAAAACAGAAAATTGGATGCAGAACAACCATCTCCTCCTGAATGCAAATAAAACAAAACTAATTAGCTTTACTCCCTCCAGAAGCTCAGCAATTGATAGCACTTCCTTTTCAATAATTAGCCAAAGTAACACCCCTATTGAGACTGTGCCACATGTCAAACTCCTTGGTATCATCATTGATGATCATCTGAAATTTGGCATCCATATTCAAACAACTATTTAAAAAAAACACCAAAAGCTAGGACTCCTATACCGACACAACTGCTACCTGAATACCTCCACCAGAAAGACCTTAGCCTCGACCTACCTTCTCCCCTCTTTATTATATGGCACCCCCCTACTCACCAACCTCAAACTTGGCTTACAATCCAAACTGGATTCCTGCTACAATAAAATCTGTAAATTTGCCACCAACACCAAAAACTCATCCCACCATTACAACTCCCTCCAATCTCTACAGTGGCTAGAACTTCCTAACTAGCTGAACTTTCGTAAGCTCACCACTGCCCATAAACTCATGTTCAAGCTATCCAGCTGCCCCGCTCTCTCCACCTCCTTAACCCCCTACATACCTAACCACTTTCTCTGATCAGAAAATCAAAATCTCCTACAAAACCACAAACCTTCCCAGTCCCCTGAACAATGTCTACTATCCAAATTATGGAACTCTCTCCCTTCTCCCTTCATAATACCCCTAACCACACCAACTTCAGATCCCTCCTACACTACTACCTATCCTCAAATTGGATATTCATGTTTGTCTCCTACTTGAGTCCTCCCACTGCCATCCATTCAGCAGTCTATCCTCTTCTCACCACCTAGCAACCTTCCACTCAACTAAACCATTAACTCAACTGCTAAAACACTGTTTTATTTTTCTTTTATTTATTTCCCATAATACACCTTCTTAGACAGTTGTACTTTTGAAATGGTTACTACTACATTTCTGCAAATAACAACTAGCCTTACTGACACTCTAAATCATACTTACAGTCACTATGTAACACATTAATTTCGTCCTACATACTTGCCTACTATCTACTACACATACTTATCTTTTGCTAAAATCTTCCTCTGCTTTCATCTATTATTGAAATTCAGAAATCCTAATTCTCCAATTGCTTAATTAGCTACAGACCGGATGTGTAATGTTTTGTCCACTGCCACTACAGCTCCTCTGTATTCAAATGTAATTATTTTCACCCTTTGTTCTTCATCTTACTCTGTGTGCATTGTATATATCATGCTTGATATTCATGATTATAATTGTCTATGAACTTATATATTGTATTGTATTATCTATGGAGCTTTTCTCTCCAGACCTCCACTGAAAACTGGGTCTTCTTGGCCCAGTGGACTTCGCCAGTCATCAAACTGAAATAAATAAATAAATTTGGAAGATGTTTGAATGAAGTAACTGTAGAAACGCTTATGGAATCAAAGGATAACAAAGTCAAGACACTTGGCTAAACATTTAGTAGATGACATAACTGAAAATTAAGATGCTAAGATGGTATTGAGCATGTTTCCAAATTTCTGATAATGTAGAGTATAGACAGTTATCACATTTTTTGAAAGTATATAGCATATAGCATATGAGGTAATACTTTAGATTTCTTGCAATCAGCGTACAAGAAAAATCAAGTTAGAGTGTTACATAATGGATGGCTAATGAAAAAACTAGGTATAAGAAATGGGTCGGGCAAGGACACCCTATTAGTTGTATTTTATTTACTTTAATAACTAATGAAGTATCAAAACATGTAGACAGAAATTTGATCAAGTTTAATATTCTATTAAAGTAAGATGCAAAATTCTGATAATTATTTCATATGCAAATGATATCTTGTTGGTGACAAAAATTCAATTTGAATAGTTGAAAGAATAAGGGGGAAGCAAATTATTAGAAATGGTTGGATTAGATTTTAATAAAGAAAAAGGTAGAGGATTGGTAGATATAAAGCAGAGCAGGAATTTATTTCTCCGTGGATGACATATGTATATTGGGTATTAGATTTTTGACAAGATGAGCAATGGTAAATTATTGGAGAGGAGCTAAAATATTTTTTGTTTTGTGGAAAACATTTAAACTATCATTTAGGAAGAAAAACATGTTTAATCATCTCAGTTATTTAGGTAAGTTAATTTATATAGGTAGGGTGTTTATGTTTCCTTGTAAAATAGACAGTAAAACTGTTGGGGATGGTATTTTCTATTGTTTAGGGTTCAAAACTAAATCCAGTGAATACTTTATGTCAGAAAGGGGATTGGGATTAATAATCTCAGTGGTGCTTGTGGCCTATCTTTATGCATTTTGGATTATTACAAACACGAAATTTGACAGAGAATACAATGACAAAAATGCTGTTGGATAAATATGTGTAATTTGGTGTAAAATTAAACTACCAAAAAGGGTGAAGAGTGTAGGAAATGAAGAGTTGCAACAATTAAAAAAAATATTGTATTATGGAAAAAATATGAACGCAACAGACTTAGAAACAAGGCAACTCTGTGGGAAAATAATGAGCTGTTCATATTATACAGAGCCATGGAAGGATTTAGGGACATACTGTATGCAATAAAAGGGAAACTGAAGTTGCTTAAGAATGTCTTGTTATGTCAAGACTTTCATTAGAGAGGGCTTCTATAAAAATTACCACTTAAATGACAAATAGGCAACAAAGCAATATCAGAGAGGTTGTGTTATATATGCAAAGACATGGAGACAACATAACATGTTCTGAAGTATATAAAAGTAATCAAGGTTTGGGATGCAGTTTTCAAAAAAGATATTTTATATGGTGTAAAAGAAGTTAATATGGGTATTAGAGAAACAAAACAAAATTTAACTATGTTTCACATTGTGTAGGAATTGTGAAAAGCAAAAACAGAAGAGTGGTGTGAACAAAAAAATGGATGGCAGCAGATATTTAAAAAAAAATAAAATATGGTTGTGGCAAAAACAGTGAGGAAATGTGTTCATTAATTTCTGTAAAATTGTTCCCTGTGTTAATATATGAATATGTAAATATGTAAACAAGAAGTTGTCAGTATGTATATTTCATAAAATAACCCAAATTATTTTTAATAAGTGAAACAAGATCTTTTACATCCCCTGCAACTACCAACTTCTCAGGCAGATAGGGCCTCATTTTTACATCTCATCCTAAGGACAGCACATTCTCAGGAGGGTAGCAACCCCTATGCTACACTGCAGTGTCCTATAATTAATCAAAGTGCTTGGGTGGTGGCAGAACTCATAGTCATCTGATCTTCCAGAAGGAAATGTTAGTGATTTAGCCACTGACGTTACACATGGGTCCATGGTCTCTGTAAATGATTGTTTTCATATCTTCCCAATGACAGGCATTGAAATTATGAAGGCTAGTTTTCAATTATGTACATGTGATGTCAAAACTTTTGTTTCTTAACAGGCTGAAGTATTTTCATGATAATTATCAAGCTAATTGTGAATATTTTCTGTATCTGTTGACTTAAGTATTTTTATAGTAAGTAGCAGGCTAATACTGAGTTATGAGACCTTGTAATATTATAAAATATTATTTTTGCAGGCATTTATGTTTATAGATATATATATATATATATATATATATATATATATATATATATATATATATATATATAAGATTATATTACCAAAAGTAGATTCAGTACTGCAGCTTATAATGATAAACTAATCATATGAAAAAAGGTACATTTTTGATTTTAACTTCAAAATGGTGAAGTGTTTACCATTCTAGTGAACAGCAATCTTGAAAGGTAATACAGCATGGGAGGTCCCTTTCTTACTTACTTTTTCTTTCTGAAAGAAGGAAATGTAATCAGTAAGCAGCTGGATACAATTATGTTTAAATATAGGAAACAATATAAATGTTTTTTCTTTTTTCTTAAATACTTTTATCAAGACAGTTATAATAAATGCTTATTAAGATTGTTAATTTCTCAAGAAAATTTATAAAAGTCAAGCATGTGCTTACTTATTTTATTTGCTAACCAGGTAAGTGCGTTGCTCAAATGACCCTTTTCAGTCATGGCTCTTGATTTATTTAGAACATGATCCAACATATACATGCAATGGTGAAATGCTTATATACTGAGAAAATGTCAGTACATTGGAATTATATAGCACAGAACTGTAAAAGCAATTACTGTAAAACAATATTGAAAAGAGCATGAATTTAAATACATTATAACATTGTTTGCTGAGTATCATACATCTTATAAGCATTTGCATATTTACAAATAACTAAATATTTACATAGGTACATGTAAAATCAATTAAAAACTTTTTGGGTGATAGGCTACAGCCAGTAGTAGACAGAAAATGTGTAAGTTTAAAATGTTTCAAGATAAACTCTCATAGTTTAAATAATAAAATGGAAGAATTAGAGGCATGTGTAGCTGATGATGGGATTGATATGTTGCCAATTACAGAGACCTCATTTAGTTGTAACAACAAACCAATAGTTATACTACGTTTCTCTGACCATCACAATTCTATGTCTGATAGAAGAGGTGTTGATGTGTCTACTTATGTCAGAAAAAGGTATGACTCATTTATAAATATAGTAATTTGGTTTCAGAATTCCTAACAGTTGGTGTAGACATAAATATAATTAACATTTTATAGCATTTTTTTAATCAGTAATGTAATATTTCTAAAGAGATTGATGAGCAACATTTACAATGTATTACAATGTTTTTTCTAATAAGGTGTACATAATTTCTGGTGATTTAAATGCTCCCAGTGTAAATTGTGAAGCTTTTACTTCTCCATCAAAGTTAATAAATCAACTGGTAACTGACAGCATCAAAAATTATTTTTCTCATATTATGAAGGAGGCAAGCATTGGAAGATACCACAATGACTAAATTTAGTTAGTTTTGATATAGATCCAGAGTGAATTCTGATCATCTAAATGCTCTGTTCATTTTTTTGTCCAAGGTTGCCTAAGTATTATGAAAAGATGAAAATATTTACCAGTCTGATTATGAGATAATTAAAGTGGCTCTTCAAACATGGGATTGGTATACTATATTTGAAAATAAAGATAAAAGAAACTGGGAAGACTTTTAATCATCTGATTGACCATTATGTTCAAGTGGGAGAAACCATCCATTATAGTCAAAATTTATCCTTGGTGGAATCTAAAGTTGTCTAAGCTAAGAAGAAAGAGTATATGTTTGTGGAAAAAACACAAAAACAAAATCCTTCAATGTTATATAAGTCTAATTATAACAAATTTAGGAAAATATACTCTGAATATTAAAAAGGCAATATCTAATTATAAAGAATATATAACAACTAAACTAAATGATAATAATAAAGGCTTATTTAAACACTTAAGGCATTACAGTTTACATGATTCTTGTATTTGTGATGCTACTGTATTAGTGAATCTGTTTGCTGATGGTTTGGTTAATATTCTCCTGGGATATTGGAAAATAATGTATTGATACTAATTAGAGGTATTAATCCAACTATATATAAGAAACTGGCAAATTTTGCATTACAGAAAATAAACCATAATATTCAGTGGCAGGACCTGATGATCTAAATGGATGCATTTTAAAAGGGATATCTGAAAAGTTGATTCCATGTTTGACACATTTGTTTGAAACATCTTCAAGGAAGGCATTTGCTCCTGATATGTGGAATGAAACTGTTCTAGTTCCCATTATGGAAGGAAACCAGGATGTGGTTGAAAATTACACATTATAAGTCTGACCAGCATACTAGGCAAGTGTTTTGAGATAGAGCACGGTGGGTCTCCTGTAGGCAAATCTTAGATTTTGGCTTTGATATACATTAACATGGATTCCATCCACGCAGATGTTCTATTACCAGTCCCATAAACGTTTATGAGTATATCGTAGGTTCATTGGACAACTTATTAGCTGTAGATGAGGTGTTTTTGGACCTAGCAAATATTTTGACTCTATGTCTCATGAAAAAGTAATAAATCCATTAATGAAATTGACAAGTCTGGTTATGTAGCTAAATGGATACATAAATTGCTATTGGATAGGACTTACAGAGTTAAAATGAAAAATTCCTACTCTGATTATGGAAAGTTGGTTAGACGTGTTCCCCAGGACTCGGTTTTAGGACCAACGTTGTTTGGTCTAATGATGTCAGAATATTGAAAATATGATTCTGTATGGTTGGTGACATCAAAATTGGTAGGGCAGTTACTAATACCACTGATTGGCAACTGTTGAAAACATATTTGGGTAATTTATATGCATGGGTAACAACTAAATGTATAAAGTTTAATAATGAAAAATGTATTTCTTTACATTTTGATAATAGTAACAACCAATACCCATATGCCTAGGATAATCATATGTTTGTTCATAAACAAAAGATTTGGGTATTATGCTAGACACCAATTTGAAAATTGAGGTTAAAGTGATGTACACTATTAGGAAATGTTACAGTCTTATAAGAAATGTTCTTCACTGTTTCACAAGTAGGGACAGTCAGGAGTTATTAAGGATTTATCTGCCAAGTATAAGACCTATTATTGAGTATGAAGGATAATTTTGTCTGTTGAATGCTTGTCAACTAAAAAATTGGAACATACCCAGAAAACGTTTACTAAACAGATTAATGGTTGTCACAATCTTTCTTACAAAGAAAGATTGGAACATTTGTCCCTGTACTCCTTGGTATATCATTTTTAAGAGGCGATATGATCATAATATATAAGTTTCAAGGATAGCTGGTTGGCAGCCATTTTATATTAATTTCAATGATCACAGCATTAGTACAAGAAGTAAAAATGTAGTTATTAAATTAACTTCTACTAACTCAAAGCTAAAGAGTTCTTTCTCCCATAACAGGGCAGATAAGATTTGGAATTCATTATCTAGACAGGTAAAAATTAGTAAAAGATTTGTCAGCTTTTAAACAGATACTAAATGATTGGTTCTCAAAATTTTTATACTCTTCTATTATGTTTATAAGACAAATGTTAAATTGGCCAATTTAGGCCCTACATTTATTAAAAACTCATTGACATTTATTGAAATGTACAGAGTTTAAACAGTAGCATCTCCTAATCTATATTATAGACAAAGGGCTAGTTAAGGCTCTCTAAACATTCTCTATGAAACATGCACATTTGTTCTCTTTAATAAGAAGCTTTTTTTCAAAGGTGTTTGTAGATTTTTTCATCCTTGATGTTATTCAGAGTTTTATTCCATGAAGGTTGATCTGTTTTGGAAAAGATTCTCTCCTATAGCTAAACCAAAGAGGGTCTAATTCATTTCCATTGACACTGTTGCTTCTGGGGGAATTCTTTGCTGTTCTGATACTTTCATAAGCAGGTAAGCAGTGATGGGCAGTACTGAAACTATATTATTTTTTTAAAAAAGTGTGTTTATTAGCAGTGTTTTTCTGCTGGTAATGTGCAGCCAATGTATTTATTTTCAGAAAATCACATGTTGGGTTCTCAAGTCAGCAAGCATGGCCAGGTATTATATTTTGATAATTGTGGTTTGAATAAATTGTAGTTTATTGCAAATGTCATATTTGTTCATTCATTTTGTAGGCTTTTACTTTTCCCTGGGACAAAGTATAGATTTTGCAATTTATGTAGTACAAATATGGGTAGGGCATATTCAGGTTTGAGAATTAAAACTTTTTTGCCAAAGCTATTCTGACTCCTGGAGTAAGTAGGTATGAACATTTATAAACTAATTTACATGTAAGATAAATTGCTACAGTATTGCTCTGGTATGTTTCAAAATAGGGTGGAGCTGATTGCCAAGCCAGGGTATTTTTGGTGGTGAGAACCAGATTGTTGTGTGTGCCATAGTGTTTGAGTAAAATGGTTCCACAAGTTTATGAAGGGAGTTCCATATACCCTTACCCTAACCTTGCTAGTGTTGATGATAGCTTATTGTTATGGTCCAGTTACTGATTGCAGTTGTTGTTGTAGGCTGGCAGTTGTTTTGCCTATGATAAGCCAGATAATATCTGCATAGTAATAATTGTAGTACAACAGTTAGGCCATTAATGAATATAGAAAATAATACTGGTCCTAGAAATGAGCCTTGGGCTACTCCACAGTGGAAAGAGTCTATTTTGACAAGTCATCAATGGAAAATTTAAATGTTATATTTGTTCAGTAATTTTGTATGCTTTTACTTTTCCCTGGGACAAAGTATAGATTTTGCAATTCATGTAGAAGAAGGTGAATTTTGCTATAATCTACCCTATATATATTTTTATCCATTTTTACAGAGTTTTCCCACCTGTTTAGAAGCAATTTCTTTAAATAAATAAGTACAAATGGATCTTGGAGAACTGAGCAGCTACTTTGATTGTGAAATGAATAGTTACAGAATACATTAAATGAATAGTTATGGAATTCATGCTTTGTTAAGTCATTCAAAATGCTGATCAGGTAGTTGGCAAAGGAAGGTCTTAGGGAACAGAGTTAGCTTTTGACCTATATCTAATTTGTCTTTAAGGTTTTTAATTGCTTTCCAAATTGTCTGTGGTACAATGCTAAGACAAGCTGCTAATATTTAGGTAGGCTTAATGTAGGTTTTTGTTAAGGTGGCCTTTTTCCATAGTGTCCATGTTTGCTTTTACACCTGTTGCTAATGGGAATAATTAATACTGAATGCAAGAAAATAGTTTAAAAAGTAGACAAATGCTGCATTTGGATCTGACTCTTGTATATAATGGATTCCAACTGATATTCTGTAATAGGTTATGAAGGTTAGTTTCTTTGATTCCTTTTGTTTCAGGTATGGAACTGGTCTGAATAAGTATTGGAGGGAATTTTGACTTTTGAATGACCAAAGGGATACTACTGGACTGGGGTCACTTAAGGGCACCCATTTTGAAAGACTTGTTCTCGGTGTAAGTAACCAGTTACAATGATAGCAGGCTGAGAACAGTTTTTTTGGAATCTGGCCTCCAGTGTAAGCCAGTTTATAGGCAGGCCTTACACAAAAGTAAGTCACTTTCACTAACAGCAGGTCTTTTGGAATGAAATCGGACATACACTGAGAGCAACTCCTTTGGAATCTGACCCATAGAGTCACAATAAACAATACAGTTTTGACCATGGTGGGGAATTTGGTCAGGACAAGATCTAAAAGAAAGTAATTTCTTGTGGAGGATTTTGGTCTGATGGGATATTTCACTCATTCAAATCCAATCAAAGTTAGACAGTAATTTAGTTGAGAAGATGGAGAATCAAATGTGATCATATAATATTATGTTTGGCATCATGTGTTACAAGTATCTGTTATTAATTTTTCCAGTGTCAGTACAAAATCCTAGGTACTCCTGCAGGTATCTGGGATTACTAATGAGAAGTGGAAATGAACACAGTTGCTATAGCTGGGGTAGTAGAATGTGAGTAGGAGCTGCCCTTGTTGCTCCAAAGAGTTGATCGTGTGGCCATGAAGAGTAAGCAATGAGAGATTGAGAAAAGGGCAAACTTACTCTTGTGGCCCCACCAAACCATGCTTGCTACCACTCAGAGCTGCTCCTGTTGTAAACCAGAGTATGTAATGTGAACTGGAAAAAAACAGGTGAATCACTTCCACTACCACAAGGAATAACACGGCAAAAGAGGTACACCTGCAGTCACCTGGAGTAAGTAACAGGAAATCTAGAGCATGAGAGAAATGACTCCTGCCATGCTTGGAAAATGCATCTTGTTGTCACTAAGATCATTTCCTTCAGCCACTGGAATAGGTAATGTGAGTTGGAGAAAATGAGAGGGTGATTCCTGTTGCTATTAAAAGTTAAAGTGATCTGTTCTTGCTATGACCTAAAACACAGTAAGGATGAGTGGATTGGAGAAAGTAGAACAGCTTCTATTGGGAGGCAGTAAGATGTGTATAAGATAAATTCATTTATCCTGCCACCAAAGGAATTAGGAGATGTTTGAGAAAAAGAATTTCTCTCCTGCTGCCAGTTGAAATGGAGAGAGATAGCATTAAATAAGTAATATGAAGACTTCAAGTAACATCATGGGTATTGAACAGTAGTAGTAGCAGCAATTAATAATATAGATGCTAAGAGTTGTAGGTTTGTGTGTAAGCACACATATTGATGAGCAAGTTTGAATGATTCTTTTAGGTTTGTGTGTAAGCACACATAGTGATGAACAAGTCTGAATGATTCTTTTAGGTTTGTGTGTAAGCACACATAGTGATGAACAAGTCTGAATGATTCTTTTAGGTTTGTGTGTAAGCACACACATAGTGATGAACAAGTTTGACTGATTCTTTTAGGTTTGTGTGTAAGCACACATAGTGATGAGCAAGTTTGAATGATTCTTTTAGGTTTGTGTGTAAGCACACACATAGTGATGAACAAGTTTGACTGATTCTTTTAGGTTTGTGTGTAAGCACACATAGTGATGAACAAGTCTGAATGATTCTTTTAGGTTTGTGTGTAAGCACACACATAGTGATGAACAAGTTTGACTGATTCTTTTAGGTTTGTGTGTAAGCACACATAGTGATGAGCAAGTTTGAATGATTCTTTTAGGTTTGTGTGTAAGCACACGCATAGTGATGAACAAGTTTGACTGATTCTTTTAGGTTTGTGTGTAAGCACACACAGCGATGAACAAGTCTGAATGATTCTTTTAGGTTTGTGTGTAAGCACACACAGCGATGAACAAGTCTGAATGATTCTTTTAGGTTTGTGTGTAAGCACACATAGTGATGAGCAAGTTTGAATGATTCTTTTAGGTTTGTGTGTAAGCACACACAGCGATGAACAAGTCTGAATGACTCTTTTAGGTTTGTGTGTAAGCACACACATAGTGATGAACAAGTTTGAATGATTCTTTTAGGTTTGTGTGTAAGCACACACAGCGATGAACAAGTTTAAATGATTCTTTTAGGAACTAAGAGTTATGTGCCATGTTTACTATTTAAATGAAAAGGATAGAAATGCATGCCACAAGTACAGGAATATACAAATACATAGCCATTTATTAAAGAAATGTTAATCTAGCTAAATATGCTACTACTAAAATAGGTGTTTGGCCATGATATTTTCTTAGGAAAACTGGATAACTTTCTAAACTTTTTCTTTATTTAAAGTCTTTTTGGTCAATAGACTTTTAGAGAAGTAATTGGTTGACAGTAAAGCATATAACTAAACTAACAAATTTACTGGAGTTATTAGCTTTTGCTTAGAATCATCGTGCTTGCAAACTGCGTGCATGTCAGTCTGGCCCAGGTGATAACTGCTGGGACTCTGATGAAACTCCCAGACCCTTGCTACAGCCAGCAGTTTGCTTTTACATTTGCATTCTATTTCATTTACACTGTTTTGCCCCTCCTTAATTACCTTTCTCATGTGGTTTCAAAACTATTCCCTACATTTTTTAAACTTTATGCTGCAGACTGCATCCAGCAAGCATCTGCTTGAATGGCTTTGCATTCTAGGGTTTACAATAACTTTGCTGGCTAATCCTTGATCTTAAGACTGCTTGCATAATCTTACTATGAATAGTTTTGCTGTATAATGTAGATCTTTAATCTCTCACCGGCCTTCAACTCATCAAGCCTTCTAAATACGGGAGGAAATTCATGTAAACACACAATGACTAGTCCTTTATTTTATGCTTGACTTAATGCTTTATTCTTATTACTGGACAGTAACAATCACATTAGCAATGCATGTCTTCTCGTGTAATTCCTTGTTTTTTTAATGAGTGTGGCTCGGGTGACAGCTGAAAAATTATCCAGTGAGGATTATTCATTGTACTTGGCTAAAACATGTAAATACAATTAATAATAAATGAACAGTTAATTAAATAAATGAAAAATGGCTGAAATTATCCTGCACTACATAGATGGCATATACAGTTCCTGTATGAGAAGATGACTGCACATCTGTAAAAAGCAAACTTATTGATCTGGAAGGACTGAGGAAAAACATTGCACAGCCTACAGAGTACAGAGTACATCTAGCATTATAATTTTAAATGGGAAACATCTCTGCAAATGCCATGTAGGGGACATCATTTAAATTTACTGACTTCATGGTCACATAATTGCGGAAAAAAAGTAAAATTCTGCAAGGAGAGGGCAGCAGCTGCATGAACTGTGATCTTGCAGGCTAGTTAAGTTCTACAAAATACAGTCTGTGAAAGGCAGTTTTCAGGAAATAAGAGCAGGGATATAACTATTTACTAGTTAGATGTTGACCACATCAGCTGTCACAAACACCATAAGAACTAAAGTGAATTACGCCATTTATGTACCAATTATCACTGTTCTGCTTTGTATTAACAACAATTAAACACTTAAAGCTTTTTGGAGTTTTTTTTTTTCATACAGGATGTTTTCCTGGGGAGTAACTGTGACCTGACTTATACACACAACTCAATAAGTTAAGCAGCCTATAGAAGGTTAATTATTTCTGAGGGAACAATAATTTCTCCAGTCAGAGCCTTGATAGTTTAAAATACATCCTATTTCTTGCCTACTCAAATGATGGTTACACAAGATTTGAATCATATGCCACGTTAGCATGAGAGAGAGCTTCTAAACCAAAACTAAAGTTACTAATTTAAAAAAATCTCATTACCAAGAAACCAGAAGAAATTGAACTACAACAAACAAAGGTCCACACCAAAAATAAAAACCACGTAGTTTGATTAACCTTTATTGTAAACGTAAGTGCTTTTCTTCTCGCTAAATTGCAGGACTTCTTCAGATAAAAAAACTTTTTTAAAACAGACATATATAGTTAAGAACACTGGTCACCTGCTCGCAACCACCAATACTTAATCCAACTTAATTAAACAAGTAGTGACTATACTTTTCATCAGCTTACACTATTAAAGGTGTATACAAAAGCTACATAAGTAAAACGTCTAAAAATAGATGTATAGAAATAAGCATACCTATAAAAATTCGCACAAATAAATTGTGAATTTGTATATGCATAGTACATATTATAATTGGTATCACATGTAGTAAATATCAACATATAAAAATACAAATTATTTGTTCGTTCTCTATATGATTGTTCAATTATTCTCATATTTAACAAACAAGTATATATAACAAATTAATGTACATTTCACATTTCACAATTTACAATTGTAGTGAATGAGAAAATTGCTTGAAATGTACATTGTAATTGTTTTTAACTAGTTGGATCACTTTATGGAGAGACCTTAGAACAGTATTAGCAAGAATTTATATATAGGAATTTTTATATATTAATTTGTTGTATATACTTAACTATATATGTCTGTTTTAAAAGTTTTTTTATCTGAAGAAGTCCCGCAATTTAGCAAGACGAAAAGTGCTTAAGTTTACAATAAAAGTTAATCAAACTATGTGGTTTTTATTTTCCGTGTGGACCCAGTATTTCTTTGTTGTCACCTTTGTTTGTTAAAAAAAAATCTCATGACAGAAAGGAGAAAAAATGAGATGGATAACATAAGTGAAACAAGCATGAGGATACGAAAAAAACCTATAGGCTTTATGCCTAATTTAAAAAAAAAAGAAACTCTAGGGATTTCATCATGGAGCAAAAGCATTGCATATTTCTTATCTTCTTTAAGCCAGAAATGATAAAGATATTTTGTGCAACTGTTTAGA
>NC_056738.1:261110960-261285960 GCF_019279795.1 Protopterus annectens
TATATATATATACATATATATATATATATATATATATATATATATGTATATGGGTCTATGTTGAATGATCGACAATATAAAATATCGAACATATATGGTCGAAACCATATGATCGAATTTTATAATGTCGATCATTCAACAAAACAAAACAAAAAACAACCTAAAATAGATATATGCACCCCCCGCTACTTAAATATACCAACTCCGAGATCACACTACAGTGAGGAAAAGGGAAATCTCCTTTTCCACGCTGTATGCCGATCTCCATGCAGAATTTCAAAGTTTTAAAACTTCGATCATATGGTCTTTGACCATATGCAAGTCGAAGTTTTAAGCTTTGACATTCTGCATGAGACATATATATATATATATATATATATATATATATATATATATATATATATATAGCGCCACACACACATGTAGAAACTGTAAGCCACTATAAGTATCAGGAGAGTAAGTACTATGTAAACGATAATTGCAGAGCTTTTATGAATATTGTACATGCTGGCTAATTATTTAAACTTTCTAACTACTATGAATCTGAATCAGTATGCTAGCTCTTTTGATCATGGCTGGTAAAGTCTGGGTTTACTTGCTTCTATCTGATTATTTTGCATTTATAGTGTATATTTTGGAAAGTTTTTCTTTGTTCATTTTTTTTTTTACTTCCATAAGCAAACCTTCCTAAATGGACACTTTTCAGCAAAACTCAACATTACCTTTCTTTTCGCATGTGCTACCCCTGCTGGAAGAGTATTCCAGGAATTTTTTCTGTACATACCAGATATTTCCAAATACCTTTTCTAAATTTGTCATTCAAAGCTTTTTCATGTGCTTTATAATGAGTTTACTTATGAAATACTCTTTCACTTTCCCTTCTGACTGTCTCCCCCTTTGTTTTTCATTCATCCTTTCATCATTCTCTCTTGCTGTAATCATCTCCCTTCATGTTGTTGTTGTTGTTGTGGTTGTGTCTTTCGGCTTTTCCCGGTTAGGGGTCACCACAGCGGAACTCCGGTCCACTAATGATTGGCAGTAGATTTTTACATACCGAGTTGCCAGCTCTGATGCACAACCTTCAACGAAGATACACCCATTCACGCATGTCTCCACACAGAAGACGCTCTAGCTGAGAATCGAACAGGACAATGGCTTACTGTGAGGCGACAACGCTACCGCAGCACCACCACCGCAGTAATCATCTCCCTTCATGAAACTGTTAATTAAAGCATTTTATATTTCTGTTGGTTCTTGCTCCGTTCTGGGTTTACTGAAGCTTATCTGTCTGTATATACTTTAATAATGTCACCATATAAAACTGTCTCTTTTCTTTCTATGCCAAAAGGTTATTGTCTCTAAAACAAGGCTGAAGATCCCAAAATACTGTGAAACATGATCAATACTCTTACTAAACCAGGTAAACAAAAGGAACCAAATTGCCTCTCTCAGGATGCTGATTATATTATTGCCTCTACTTACGCAATAACTTCATCAAATTGTCAAAGACAATGCCTCATCAGTGTTAAATGAAAGTTCATTCAGCAACTTCAAATTTCAAATAATTTCAACAGACTACTCTCACTAAAACAGTTTTGTTTCTTTATGTTTAACATATATAAATATTCTCACTGCTTTTATAGTCCTGTTATCTATCCTTCACATCAACCTCAGGGTCAAAATGTATATACTGCAGTATGATATTTCTACTGTTTTCATCTCTTTTCCTTATATTATGGAACTTCTCTCACCAGGTCTCTGCTGAAAAGGGGCCTCTCATTCAAATAACTCTCCATCAACCAAACGAAAATATGTACATACATGCATATGTGCATGCATGCATAAATAAACTTCCTACACAATGTTGACAAAAATCTTCTTCAAATCATCTCAGAAGTAATTTTTCTTAATGCCGTTTTGTTCTGATAGCCCACCTTTAGGCTACCTGATATACTGATTTCTTGATGCTGCTTCTGTTTGGTGAACATTAGTGTCACATTATCTATTTTATACACTACCATATGGTTTCAGCACCTTGAAAACAAGTTTGTTTATTCCATGATCATAACCAGCTATTAAAACTTCAGCCATTTCATTAATTTTACAGGCAGTATGCATTTTTAACATGCCAACATGCCTAGGGAGCATAAAATATAATATTATCACCAAAGCAGAGCCATTCCATTCTACTTCTTCTACAGTGTCACTGTCAAAGATACTAAATAAGGCAGCTCTAACAGGGTGAGAAGAGCACCATGACCCTTCTCCCAGCTCTGGATAAAATTAACTTTATCACCAGTAGCTACCAATTACTTAAATTACTTTTTATCTACTTTGCAACTTGTTTAACTTATGTGTAGTATTCACACATTTTGTTCAGCTGCCTAATTAACACATAAATTAATTAAAAATTAAAAAAAAAATCTCATTGGTTGTTCACTCAAAATAGCAGCCTAATTTTCTTTGTGTAATGTTTATGTTATCCAGTCCTGCATCTCAGTTTCATTCACTTTGAAGTGCTCCATTCAGACCATTGTTGCAGATGTAGATTGCTAGTTCTTATTTCACAGAGGCCAACTATGAATGCTGATCTGGTATATATCGAAAAGCATCTGAAGAAAACTCCTTACCTTTACCAGATAGATAAATATAAACATAAGGTACAGTTTATCTTTAAGTCAAATATACAGCCAGTATTCCTCAACACCAAGCAATAATGTGCTCACCATAATATTATGGAAACCAATAACCTGCAGCATGGTAGCATTACGTAGCCTGTACATTCTACAGAAGGAACCTTGAATTAATTAGAAAATGTAAGTCAATGCAGTCTGGATTAGATGGGCTAACTCAATAAAAAGTACTAACAACTGAAGACTTTTTTTTTGTTGAGTCCACAAGATCATCCCACTGATTCCCCTTCCTGTATCCATTTAACTTATTCATTCTACTGGAGAGACGGAGAGAAAAACACAGAGATAGAAAGAGAGACAGAGAGCGAGAGAGAGAAAAAGAGAGAGAGAGAGAGAAAGAGAGAGCACTCCCACCCATTTGT
This sequence comes from Protopterus annectens, assembly GCF_019279795.1. Lineage (NCBI taxonomy): Eukaryota > Metazoa > Chordata > Ceratodontiformes > Protopteridae > Protopterus > Protopterus annectens. The sequence continues at coordinate 261,114,016 of NC_056738.1, forward strand.
TTCCTGGTGGAGATGAGAGGTTGGTATTAGGAATTAGATAAATCTGCAGATCCTGAGGACTGTCCTATTTCCACTTTATCAGCTGCTTGCCTTTCCGTGATTATTGCTGTCAGAAGGTACATGCATGCTATCACATGTCAACCTTCTAACAAAGTAGTGCACAATTGGTCATTGTGGGCATGCTAAGCTCCTTGCTGTGGGTAATACACCTGCTTTGCTGTAAGTGTCCACAAAGCAATAAGTTGCTCAACAGCAGAAGCGATTCTGGACTGGATTTAGAAACAATGTATGAAATATGCAGCATACTGTGTCAAATTCATGGATATATATCAATGGCTATCATTCAGTAAAGAACATTATGTGAAGTGTTTACCACAACCAAAGAATTTATTTTGTTCTATGGCACAAAATGATATTTTAATTGTGTTTTCTTTAATATGATTGTAACTGTGAATACACTATGTAATATGGAGCTTTTCTCCCTGGGCCTCCACTGAAAATGGGCTCCCTGAGCCCAGTGGACCTCCCCGGTCATCAAACTGAAATAAATAAATAAATAAATATAAATAAATGTTGTTGTTGTTTGTCTTTCGGCTTTTCCCGGTTAGGGGTCTCCACAGTGGAACTCCTGTCCGCTAATGATTGGCAGTAGATTTTCACAAACGCCTAGGTGCCAGCTCAACGTTCAGCCAAGGCACACCCATTTACAGATGTCTTTCGAACGCCCACCCAACCGTGGGGAGGACATGCAGAATCCACACAGAAGGCACTCCCTGCACTCCAGCCGAGAATCGCACGGGAGAACCTTTTGCTATGAGGCAACAATGCTACCACTGCACCACCGCGGATAAATAAGTATAAATAAATAAATAAATGTAATTCACACAAGGCAGAATGCAAATATAGTTAATAGTGCTCTATGTGAGATTTAAAAGCCTGAAGACAGAATACTACACTAATATAAGGCAAAACTAAACATGTAGCATGTCAGAAAGGTCTGACCTAACCAGTATATATCAGTGACAAAAAACAAAGTTACACTATACTTATGACACATGCTCTGAAGAAGCTTATTGGATAGTCGTGGAGTTCTATAATTTTGCATACAGCTGATAAGTAGAATATAATGCACATCCATAAGTAAGGAACCTAAGGAACACATAGAAGTATCTACATGTCATGTCATATATGAATATGTAACACTCTGTTCTGTTAGCTGAATAACGTCACCCTTTTCATCTTTGTAACCATAAAATGCAACCAAGATACACATGCATTTAGCCTGCAACAATGATGTAGAGAGATAAAGATATGACTATAGCCCAGGTGATCTGAGTTTGAATATCAGTTCTGGCACTTGACAGGATAAGGTGGATGGCATGCTCATCGAGCGGGGGGGGGGGGTTCCATATGCTTTCAGCAGAAAAGGGCACTGTCTGATTTCTCTGGTAGAGGCTGAAGAAACAACTTTGTGGTGTTGCCTGTAGATAGGTGGGACATCTTCCTGACCTCAGCCCCTTGCAGGAGTGAGAGGTGGCTCAGAGCTGAAGCCTATTGCATGTCCGGTCCTTGGGGTTTTACTTGTTCATGAAGCACAGGTAAGTGAGCAGGAGAAAACATTCCTTGGCAGCAGTGTGATGCTTCCCTAGGTTCCTTATCTCCTCACTGACCTCAGGCATAGTTAAAGATTAGCCTTGGGAGGGTAATGTGGGTCTATGAGACCCACTGAACTAGCAAAGGACCTGGAAGTAGCTGATGGGTTTCTGTGGGGAGTCAAAATGAAAAGGAAAAAAAAAGATACACAATGATCAAAATATGTGCCAGATGAGCATTAGCAGCAACATATGCAACACTGACAAGTCTGTGAGCATATACAGTGGATATAAAATATTGGTTGCAGATCTGCCCGCAAAATAATGTGACATGATACATCCTCTAGAAATAGCTTTCACTGTATTAGCTGATTTGCAAAAGGAAATGGACACAGACTACATATCTACTGTATTTATATGTAGTGCAAGAATATTTACTGATATGATGATATTAAGATGTCTGTTTCAGAAGACAGAATAGCATTCTGAACTTAGAATTCACAATTGTGTCAAAATTTATAGAACAATAAAGAACATCAGATATTCAATATGTTAATTCATTCTGGCTTACATTCCAGATCTATGCGTAAAGGGGCCATGCCCTCTGTTCAGGTTATGTCGATTTGGTTCTTCTTGTGATGGGGCATGGAAACAGAAGTACAAGGTGCATACAGAGGCATTAAACAATGAGAATCAAAATACCTAGATCAATAGCTTATTCATTACCATTTTGCAATCAAATTAATATTAAATATCTTGTATGAATTCATTTAAAACTTATATTAGCCATGAGACTTGCCTATTCTTTCTAATATGCTGCAGGATCATGCTGTGACCTTTTCACCCTGTAAGGCTGTTTACCAGAACTGTGCATCAGAAAGGGGAATGTGTTTAAAGTTTGCAGTAGTAGTCTGGAATGAACTGTCTGATAAACTGATGAAGTTGGTGCATGAAAGAAGGTACTGGAAACTACGAAGTAATGTTCTTCAGGACGTTGCAAACCTTTGTTTACTTCTCGGGCAATCAACTGTTATTTTTGAGATATTGTTTCAACTGTCATTATGAGTCTGAAGTTACTCTACTGTATAAAAGCAGGAACACTTATTTTGATCTTTAGAGCTCATTGCTTTTTGTCAGGACCCAAGTTTTGATCGACTGATCTGATTGGTTGATTGCTTGATCTAAAGGCTGTTTTGGCCAATCAGAAGTCAGTACTACCTGGTGTGGTGTGCAGGTATGTTTAAGCTGCTGATTTTTGTAAGTAGTTGTAATTTTGGATTCAAATTACTGTAAAGCTGCTGCCTGATTTGCTGTCTTATTCTTCCATCTATACTGTGATTTACCATTTATTTATTATTTATTTTATTTTAACATTTGTTTACCGGGAAAGTGCCCATTTTCAGTGGCAGCTGGGGAAAAACACTTCAAACACAAGTCTTTGGAATTTGGGAGGAAATTGGAGCACCCAGAAGAAATCCGAGCAAATGCAGGGAGGACATGCAGACTCGTCACAGAAAGCACCCCTGAGGAGAATTGAACCAGAGAACCTCTTGCTGTGAGGTGACAACGCTAGCTGCTGCACTACTATGCTGCCCTCAGTATCAATATAAGAACCTAAAACACTATATCAAAACAATAAAGTTGATTTTGAAATGACAAAGGATGTGTATCAAAAAGAATGACAGTCAACATGTGCACATGATTCATCTACAAGTGGCTGGAATTATTTAAAATCTCTCTTTGTTAAGAATTTAGAGAGTACTACCATTACAAAAACAAAAAACAAATACAATAGCAAAATGCCACATTAGTAGAACCGGAAGTTAAGGGTACTGTATCATAAGAAAAGACATACAATTTATAAGAGATGACCATCTAATACAAATGCATTAAGTTTTGAAAATAAAAAGCATTACTACAAATGCATAAATTCTTTATTAGCATATCCACATCCAGTAGGCTTAATAGGTTAATAAATCTGGCTATATAAAAGTATAGAAATGACAAATGCATTAAATGACTATTTTGTAGGCTTCATTAAATCTGAGTACATGACTGATCATTTTACAGCTTCAGATCTGAACCGCTAGAGTCCATCACACTGTATCATAGTCTTACAAATTATCCACTCATCCCAGGGAAGTATTAAATGATCTTGCAGCACACTTCAAGTAAAAATTTCAGGATTACAAGAAGAATTAGCATATCCATTACAAAAAAAAAAGTTTGCTAATTAGTAGGGGAAGTATATGTATGGGGTAGACTGAATCACTCGTCCCTATGTGCTAAGGGGGAGGGGTTAAGTAATGTAGGACAGAATTAAGGCATAATAGTTTAACACCAATAGTAAGTAAATGTTTTGCAAAATCTGCATTCATTTTATTAACATAATCTAAATCATACACTCCAGCTGCAGGTATAAAACAACATGGACTTTTTAAAGAATGTTCAGCTTTGACCAGCTTGCTGAAATTGTATGATATAGAAGTATGGTCAAAGACCAGAGACATTCAAGTCTATTCTTCTTCCTGAACCTTGCAAAAGCATCTCACTCACTACCGCACCTATAAATCTTGAAATACGTGAACCATCATAATATAAAATAATACATAACACAATGAATTACATTATGGTTAACCAAAAGGAAACAGAGAGTCTCATTACTGTTGTCAAACAGAAATAGTGTACATGCTGGTGTTGCTCTAAGACCTGTATTATTTAACTTAGTGTTTGCTTCTTTTCCAAAATCCAGTATGTGCTGGAGAAAAAAATGCGCCAATGATTATACAGTTTGGACTCACTTTGCCATCTAATGCAGACATACTTAAGTATGTGTAGCAGAATTGCTAACTGGACTAAAAACATGGGTTTACAATCAAGCGCAAGCAAGACAAATCTATGATTTTTGGTAAAACAGACTTTCGGCTTTTTTTTTTTTCCCGGTTAGGGGTCGCCACAGCGGAACTCCGGTCCGCTAATGATTGGCAGTAGATTTTTACGTGCCGAGTTGCCAGCCCTGATGCACAACCTTCAATGAAGGTACGCCCATTCATGCATGTCTCCAGACAGAAGACGCTCTAGCTGAGAATCGAATGGGAAAACGTCTTAATGTCAGGTGACAGTGCTATCGCAGCACCACCACCGCAGTTCAATTGTCAAATTATATTGGATAATGAAAAACTTCAGTAAGTAACCTACATGAAAAAATGTTATATAAACTTATATGAATTCTAAGTTTAATTTTATGGAATATATTAATATTATAGAAATAAGCTATTGCATCAAGTGGGGCTGCTTTTTAAATTAGCAGCTATAAGAGACATAAGGGGTTGGGAGGGTGGCCTGTTGGTTAAGGTGTTTGCCTTACAAACACAGAGTACAGGGCTTGAATCTCACAAGGGATAATTGGCTAGACTTAAAATGGCTCACAAGGGCAGTTAGCTTAGTACTAACCTATGAACCTAAATATTCTTGAGGCTTTATTTAAGTCATTAGTAAACCATGATTAGAGTATAAACCATTCTTTTATGTGTACAACATTACTTACCTAAATCAGCTCAAACATGTGCAACATTAATATTAATCAGACAAAAGTCATATGAAGAGAGGTAGAATGAGACTTTGTAGCGTTAGTAGTCATTTTTAAGGGTAGCTCTGTCTTCAGTGATGACATTTTCAGAACTAGAATGAGATTAGATAACAAAAGATTTACTAGAACAAGCAGTGTCAATCAATTCCACTATATAAAAAGACAAATACATATGTCAAATAACACAAAGACTATGGAAAAGGCTTTTTTTAAAGGTTAGAATGACAGGCAGTCTAAAATATTTTAAGTTAAAATTAGATCAGTATGTGAAAGACAAGGCTTAAGATTGCAACTATAAGAAATCAGTGTTCCTAGATAACCTTGTGGCCTGACCACTATTTTTTAAACTGTTTTTAGAAAGTATGACACATTTCAGAATAATAATAAAAGGGGCCTTCAGATGAGATGTCAAACCCAGGTTCCATATGCTTGAGTTATTAGTAGCTCAGGTGGCTGTAAAAGGTTCCCACTACACTTAATGATAAACGAGTAGAGGTTCCTGTATTTAAATTGCTCATTATTTACATTTCTCTACTTTCTTTACACAGTCATAATCATAACATATATTTTGCCATTTCTTCCCATTTTTCTAAACAGTAATATATATATATATATATATATATATATATATATATATATATATATATATATATATATATATATATATATAGTTTACACAAGAAAGAAAATACACACACACAAATATGCACATATATATATATATATATATATATATATATATATATATATGTATATATACACACACACACACACACACACACACACACACACACACACACACGTGTGGCCACAGTGGTGTAGCAGTTAGCAATGTTGCCTCATTGCAAGAGGTTCTCTGGTTCAATTCTTGGCTAGGGTACCTTTTGTACGGAGTCTGCATGTCCTCCCTGCAGTCACATGAGTTTCTTCCCACATTCCAAAGATATGCAGTAGGTAGTTTGGACAATCTAAATTGTCTGTAAGTGAAAGTGTGTGTGCGAGTCAATGATACAAATTAATTACTGCAGCAGGGCTAGCCACCTGATGGTGTAAACCTTATCTCCAGATGACTGACATTGCTGAAGTCACATCCTGACCCCATGTGCAAAATGGGAAAAGAGGTTGAGGATGGATGGATGTATATATATATATATATATATATACATATATATATATATATATATATATATATATATATATATATATATGTGTGTGTGTGTGTGTGTGTGTGTGTGTATAGATATATATGACATCCGCGGAGGTGCAGCGGTAGCACTGTTGCCTCACAGCAAGAGGTTCTCCCTTTCGATTCTCGGCTGGAGTGTAGGGAGTGCCTTTTGTGTGGAGTCTGCATGCCCTCCCCGCGGTTGGGTGGGCGTTCGAAAGACATGCATAAATGGGGTACCTTCATTGAAGGTTGAACGTCGAGCTGGCACCTCGGCATTCGTGAAAATCTACTGCCAATCATTAGCAGACCGGAGTTCTGCTGTGGTGACCCCTAGCCGGGAAAAGCCGAAAGACAACAACAACAACAACAACATATATATATATATATATATATATATATATATATATATATATATATGTGTGTGTGTGTGTGTGTGTGTGTGTGTGTGTGTGCATGTGTTAAATGATTGCTTTCCAGGTTCATAACTTACATGGATCCCTATTATATGCTCAAAGTCCCACAAACATGAACCCTACAAGATCAAGCCAGGAATATTGAAACCCAGAAGTTTGAATGGCATGAATGGTCACTGTGAGGGATCACGCTACAGTAGAGATTAGGGTTTTGTTCCCTTCCCCACTGTAGCACAGTCTCAGAGTTTGCATACATAATTAACAGGGATTTGAGGTGTGCAGGGGGGATAAAAGGCAGGTGTTGTGTTTGTAGTTTGTTGGATGAGCTTGGTAGGTGTTCCAGGCTCACTCTTGTAAGGTTTGCTCTGTGTGTCTTTGAGCTTATGATAGGGATCCATATAAGCTATGAACCTGGAAACTGATCATTCAACTGCCTATAAGATCATGGCAATCCAGGATTTGTGGATCCTGAAAGCAAATCTCTCTTTATAAATGCTCCTATCTCAAACTCTTCATGAGAGAAGATGGGCTGTTGGTATCCCGGTGAAGCAATGCAGGCATCCTTTTTGAAGCATGAATGGAAGTTTGCCCATGTGGCATTGATTCTGATACTGACATTTATCTTACTGTTTGAAAGTTTCTGGAATTATTAATGAAGGCATAGTGAGTAGGGAAGATATTTTCTCAGTGGTATAAAATGGAGTACACCTTTTGGCCATCTTCTAGAGCAATGATGGGAGAGAGATCTGATTAGGAATGATAAAAGTCTCAGTGCCAAAGTTAGTCCAAGACAAAGTCAGAGGGATGTTCTTTCGATATTATTTCCATAGATAATGTGCCTGAATTTTTTTATCGTAACCCAATACTGATGCTAAAGCCCAGAAGAAGAAACCAATGAAAAATGTCTGTATCACTTCACAAAAAAAAAAGTTTCTTCTTGCTAGATGTGTAAAGACAAAGACTCCAATACAACAAATACAACTCCATGGTCAGGCAAATGCAAAAAAGGTTAGATTCAGTATTCTGATGAAGTCTGATTTGGGCAGACGAAAGCGCTCATGTAGTTGGAATTGTCATTATTTTGTGATTAAAGAAGTATTTTTGTCTGTTTATACGGAACCTTGATTTTTGTTCTCAGTGGATACTACATTTTTTGTGAAATGCAAAAAAGGACTTTAACTGTAAAACAAAGCACATATATTGTAAATAATGTATAGTGCTTCTGTCTTTAAGTAAAACAGGATTCTTATGAACTGAAGAGTTCTGGAGATGAAAGAATGAAACCTTTATGGATGATTAAAGTCCTTCATACATTTACCTAACTGTCGAGCGGTATTAATTGGTTGTGAGGTCTGAATTAATGCTGATGGTGTAAATGACATCAGTGAAGGCAACAACACTTGTCAATGATATATGTGACCCTGAAATGATATTGATTGCATTGTCTGAGCAGGTCTACATACAGCATGTGTTTAAAAAGTATCTTACTCCACCAGATCTTTTTCCAAAGAAGGAATCTTAAGCTTAATGTAGAGCATTTTCTTCCTTTTACTGGCATCATGACAGATTATCCTCTCTCTCTTAACATTACCACTATATTCTACAATACTGCCACTCCATTTTTGGTATATTTTCTTTGTGTTAGACTGGGTTTCCAGAATCTCTATATATATTGCTCATGCTGACATTGCCTACTTAGGCATCTTACTTTCTGTTTGATAGCTTTTTGCCACACAGGTTTCTATACTCTCCCTTTGTCTTGTGTATATCAGGAGTAGTTTCAACCCCCCACACTCCTATGCTCACCTAGTGATCCTTTACTAGTAATTTACCTGGGTTCATTGTGTCTGCGTTCACCCAGTGATCCTTTACTAGTAATTTACCTGGGTCCAGTGTGCCACCATTCCCATTTACCATGCCCCTTGCCTGAAATTATTCCCACTGTGGCCCAATTTATTGATGTAAATTCTACATAGGTTATTCAGCCATCCTTTTACCCTTGCTTCTATTATCTAATCCTTAGTTTTTGCTCTTATAATGTTATATCTGACATGCTACTCCATCTTTCCTCCAGTACTGCAGGTCAAGGCTGTCATTAACTATTAAAAGTTCTACTCTTTTGAGGTTATAAAGTATATTCATTTTCTTTACGTGTATCTTTGATTTGTGTTGAATTTCATTTTCACGTAATCTCTAAATGGTGAAGATAAAATGTGTTTTATATAAAACAAAGAGTTCAGTGTATTAATTCATTTTTTTTATTTTACTTATCTAATCTTTGGAATTGCATACAGCAACATCCACAAAATTATGATGCAAAAAAATATTCTGGACAATCAAAAAATAAGTTAATTCTTTAGAAAAGCAGCCATTTACCTGCATTATGGTGTCAATATTTTGTTTTAAAGTAAGGCATTCTACCTGAAAACCTGTTACCAATGTCTTTGACAGATGTGCGTCCTGCAGCGATCAGCATGACCCTACAGTAGCTAGTGCAATCATTTAAGTAGAGAGGTAATGTGGGCTTAGCCTTTTCATGATATCACAACTATAGGTTTCAACTCCAAGAAAAATGTCAAGGATCCATCCTTGCCAGCAACATAAAACATTAACATTACATGTTTTTTTACATCAGACCTGTATTATTTGGTACTGTACATGATAAAGGGGTCAATCTGAACATTATGTCTCTAGTTCTCTATCGACAGTGATACCCTTCTGCAAAACACAACTGATTTGTACGTATCCCAGCATTTGACAGTGTGTCTGATTCCAAAAACCTGACAATTGATGCTTGTGCTTTAAAAAAATGCTAGTTAGTGAATGAAACACCCCACACAAAAGCACAAATTTGCATTTTAAAAGTATACTAAACTAATCTCAACTCACCATTTAAACTTTTATAGGCTGTGTTTCCATTAGTCAAATTCTAAATATGCCACTTACTAATCAATGATAACTATGGCCAACTCTTAACAGCTTTCTTTGCACTGCAGTCATAAAAGATATCTTGTTTGCCTTGTCCATTTTTATTATATATAGATCCTTGTCATGCCTCAAACATGTTGCACATCTTTATCAATATATATATATATATATATATATATATATATATATATATATATATATATATTTATATATATGCATATATATATATATATATATATATATATATATATATATATGGATTCACTTCATAATCTCGAAATACAGAAATCTCGAATTTCAGTTTTTCGAGACCATGAAATAGAATCCACACAACACCGAAACACGAAAACCACAAAGCCCAAAACCACGAAATTAAAAACACCTAAAACACAGCACACACCAGACCCCACATATACCACAACACCCACATCACAACATAAACAAACAAAACAACACACATCCACAAACCTACAACAAAAATTAGCAGGGGGGGGAGCACCCCTGCGCCTCCCACACCCCCTACTTATATATACTAACTCCAAGATTGCGCAAACAGTAAACAAAAGCAAATAAAAACACACACACATGCATTCTACAGTCCCTCATACACACATCACACATATCAACATACTCACATACACTCAACCTCCCACCCAAAACTCTTACAAAACACTCACTTATGTGACATAACATCTAAATCCACACACGGCACCGCACACCATCCACATACAATCCTGGGCATTACATAGTGTAAAGCCATAACTGTGAATTTGAATATATCGATTATGCACTTTCGCTATTTTCAAACTTTGACTTTATAGTCTCAAGATACTGAAATTTGACATTTCAGTATTTCGAGATTATAAAGTGTTTCTATAGATATATATATATATATATATATATATATATATATATATATATATATATATAGATACACATATACTTTTCCTTCAGAGAAATTTTGTGTATTATGTGTATAGGCACTGAAACAGAGTACTCTCGGTGCTCACCCACCTGCACCCCACTGAGATCTGTCCTCTCATTTGATTGGAGTCCATTTATCACACATTGCATTCTGTTTTATAACCTTTCTTTTATTCACTTTATCACACTTGGATGCATTCTGTATGAATCTAGGGCAGAATACATAAACATTTATTCTATATGAATCTTGGGCAGAATACATAAACATTTATTCTATATGAATCTTGGGCAGAATACATAAACATTTTTTTCCTGTGCAATATAGCTGGTACACCGTAGAAATGTGTACCAAGGCTGTAAAAGGAGTAAGATGAAGAGGGCGCAAGCTGTTAGTGATCATGGTCAGCAGTTGCCGATGGTCTGCAAGTGCTCTACCGCTTTTCATTTATGAAGTTATGGTTGAGCTGCATTCATTTAAGAAGCAGTAGTATCAACCATGACTTCATAAATGAAAAGCGGTACAGCACTTGCCATGGTTGGCACTGCTGCTTCTTAAATGAGTGCTGATACTGCATTCACTTCCACACATAGTTTTGTAGTTAGAATGCCAGCATTAGTAACTGTAGAAAGATGCTTGTACAGTCATAGCAAGCAGCTTGCTATAGTTAGGAAAGAGTTTTGGTCCCGAGCTTTGGATTGAGGGGTTTGCTAGTCTGGGGAACTGTTCAGGGTGTAAAATGACTTAGCTGTAAATGTATTGCATACAAAAACCATGTATGACTCATAAAGATTCATACACAATGGAGTAACACCTTCTATGCAGTCTTATCCCATTTTTTACCTATAATGCTCCACACATAGATTGTGCATACAAATGTTTCCTGTCAGGATCTTACACAATTTGTAAACACTATACAAGCTGCATATAAGAAGGCATACAGGACTTGAACTGTGTAACTCCAGATTGTGTAGTGCTTGTGACTGCACCAATCCCTGCTAACGTGCACCTCAGCTAGCAACAGAGCTGTGTAGCTACATCAGTGTGAAAATACTGTGAAAACACAATTTAGTCTTTTTTTGGTAGAAAAGCTTATACCATTCACAGAGTTCCATGTGATGCAGGAAAATCTGCTACCACAACTGTACATGTCCCTACAGCTGCACAGTGACACCTCAAGTTCTAGTCAATGAGATTATCATAGCACCAGATCCCCTCATTACTATAATATGGTAATAACCCTAGTTCTGTAGACATGCCTAATGAAAGGAAGGTATTTATGAATCGGTATGTAGTATGCTGTTGGAGCACATCAGAGCAAAGAATAGCTAGTTAGTAATATATCAATGACTTTGTAGTTATTTATACATTACTACAGTGCTGTAAACTGCTGTATTATGTAGTGTTTCCATGCAATACAGCATCACCTGCCCTGTCTGTGGCACAAGTGGGCACAGTACACCACTGTGGTCTATGTGTGCACTATGCCATTCAGTGAACAGGACACTCTTTTGGCATACCATCTACCATTACCACAATCCATGTCTTCAAATTGCAATAATAACAGGTAGTGTAATAAACATAGTTCACAGAATGCATGTATGGTGCTGTGCACTATATTTATGAAAAGCCTGGCCCATATGCTAGTGAGCTTTTTATGTGTACTGTGGTCACAAGCCTTGCAAATGTCTAAACAGGCAATGTCCATAACACCATATCAATCTGTAGTGGTCAACTGATCTTATCAAGTCAAAGGCATCTACGAGGTGCCATGAAACAATCCATGTTTCTAATTTTCCTCTTATCCATTTGAGTATTTAATAAGTCAGTGTTTGTTTTTATCAGTTAAGTGCAGTGCAATGATATATTACTTATAAAATTTTTATTTCACTGGTCTGGTAAGACTTTTATCACTGACAGTCTAAGCCACTTCTTATCTGCCCACTCATTTATATATGTTTACAATGTCTTTGCTTCAACTATGTTCCATAATTTACCCTCCAAATGAGATCAGACTGACAGGTTGGTAATCTGTGCGTTCCTACGTTTTATCACTCTTGTAGATAACTAGCATATTCATACTCTTCCAGGCTTCAGAAATTTTATCCATGTCTTATGAGTTGCTAAAACTTTTAATCAGTTGTATGGCCATTTATTCTTTAATTTGCCTTATTATCTTACAGGTCCTATGGTGAATCTCATTGGATGGCATAACCTGGCTCTTCTTTACAACATGAATTTCTTACAAGACACTTTCATATGTAAAAGGGCTGTGATAAAGGTGCGCATCTTGAAAGCATGTGGCAAATGTTGCTGTAGGCTAACCCATCCGGGACACTAGTTCCAGTCATTCATTCTATCAGAAACTGGCTACTGTTGTTGTCTTACCCTAACAAGATATCTAAAGAGGACTGGACTTAAAAAGACACCTTTGTATGCTACTAATTATCAGTATCATAACTGAACATTCCCCCAAATCAATATACTCTTCATCCCATCCTACAGATGACCTCTTAACCATCTCTCCATCAGAAGGCTTACCCTATAACTTTCCCAAGATTCTGTTAGGCTGCATTCAGCAAATGTTTTTCTGAAATCAAATACAATTCACACACCACGTTCCATTTGTCAGTACTAACAGTGACCAGCATAGAAAAATGGACTAAACTGGAATGACTAAACTGCTCCTGAAACATTATTTTCAGGATTTACTCCAGAACAACAGTGAAAATGATGACCTGTAGTTGATTGGCATGTTCCTAGTCTCTTCACTAATAACAGCTTTCATTTTTATACCCTATTCAGTTTTGATGCAGAGGTTTTGGGCTTGTTCTAGTAGCTCTTCAAAATATATTGTCAGTTCCTTGAGTACCCAGGAAGAGTATTTTGCTTTCCTCATGTTCTTTGTTCTTCCTGATTCCACAGAGCTCCTTAACTAAGTCCTCTTTTCAGATTTATCCATTGAACCATTTGTCCCTCCCTCTCTGTATCCACTTTCCATTCCATATAATGTCCTTGTCCTCCCATTCTTTTGCTGTGACTGGGTTAATAACCCATTCTCATTTAATATTTATGCATTTTCATTAGCACTGCTGTTCCTTATGATCTTATCAAGTCTTCTTCCTGCAGTCCTGTTTGGATCTAGTATTCCTTATCACGGCTTTGATGGCAACTAGATAAAAAATCAAAGCCATACTAATGGAAACTGACTGAAAACATAAAGTCAATATTCCAGTGTTTCTAATGGATTTAAGCAATAAATGTACAATTGAAAAGGCTACATTTCAAACTGTTGGACTACATAAGCCCTCTGGCAGTAGCTGACAGTTTATAATATCACTTACCTGTTGATAACACCTTGCCCTTTCCTATAATGCACAGGAAGTGAATCCTAAAAAATCCAAAATAGTACTGAGACAATGAAATAGTAGTAAGGGTATGTCCTATTAATGCAATAGGTCAGTAGCAGTCATGCATAAATACTGCAGCCTGAAGCAGCTTCCTATAAGGATGTTCATGTTTCATCTCATTATGGGTGAAGGAAGAGCCATTCAAGAAACATAAAAAGATAATCACAGATACAGAATACCCACATGCATTATAACATGCATTATAACATACCTCTCAATCCCCTTTCTTTACTAACTCACCATTTAACCTTCTTTTAACAAATGTACCACTACTTAGCCCTTAACCTATCACAACCGACTACTCATTCTTCATGAAACTACATCATAGACATGCAATGTTGTATATATGCAAAAGGAGGCCATATGTTTTAGTCAAAAATGTCTTTAGTCTTTGAAAAAAGGTGTCTTTAAGTGATTTTATTGGAGCAAAAATAATTGGTAGTATATCTGATTATGTTATATTCAAGTTGCCAAACATTGACTGTAACATAATTGTATGTGTTTTTCCTTGTTTTGTGCTAGTGTGACCATGATGTCAGTATATATTTAAGTTTCAGGGGTATGGGGTTCTTATAAAGAAGTTATTTTTAAGCATTCTGTACAGTAGGTGTATGTCTGTGCTGCAGGGACTTAATACTGTACTGTGTGTTATAAAATTTCCAGTTAATGATTATTAGATTATTTTAAGCTTCATTTAGAGTTGGAGCTGAACAGAAAATTATTTTTAAATTGTAATCTGTTTTTTTGTTTGTTTGTTTGTTTGTTTGTTTTGCTACTTCAGCTCCATTTCTTCAATATCCCAATGTTGTTTTTTATGTTTCATCCTTTGATCATTTATACAAGATGATTTATGATTTGTTTATATTGTTCTTAATTTCAAATGATAGCAGAGCAGATTGCTTACATTTGTGATCATGTTTCTCTGATGTTTGTTTTTTTTTTTATTTAAGTGGTATCAAATTTAATTGGTCAATGCATTTTATGTCAACCAATTTCATGTATGATTTGATGTAATAAATGCTTATGTAAATATAAAGCACTATTATGGTCTGTTTGACATAAACAGCATCTGATTATCTTGTTATGTTCAAATATAATACTTCATTTTATTCTCTTTGGTTATCACTGCACTGTTTATGTTTTCACTTCTCTGTGCTTTTGGATTTCATTTTGTATTATCTTTTGTATACTCTGTTGTAATTCTCAGGCTGTTGGTGAAACTGGTAGTTAATCAGTCCACTAACACCATTAACAAACCTAAATAAATAAATATGCATATGTAGAAAAAGTAAAGCATTGGTAAAGCCAAATCAGCCTCAGCAGGAAAAGTGTAATGAAATAATAGTACCATAATCACTAAGTTTAGTATGTGTCCTAATGATAACAATTATAGATTAGGCATTATGAAGATAATATTATAATAAAGTTCAATTGTGCATTTGATGAATGAGAAATAAGGACAGAGTTAAGGTATTCGGGACCAACTGAAAAGAAAAAAAAGTATCTGAGCTAATTAAATTAGCCATTGGTTACATTTTCAGCAAAATGTATTTTGTGGTTTCATTGAATTGCAAGTTAGCATATCAAGTCAATAAGTGAAAAGAGGGAACAAGCAACCTGCAGTCCTAACAAATATCTAAATATGCTTTCTGACAGAATCTGAGTTGAAATTTTTGAAAACAGATTTAGCTTGCAAACGTGATTAGTAAAAGTTTAGTAGGAATCACCATCATGTCATTTAGCTTAAAAGGCTAAATAGAAAGTAATGTTTCAACTATGTACAGCTGTTATCTCAATGGTCAGCACCAATGCCTCCAAATATTTGTTTCTCCTGTTTGTTTCTAGGATTGGACCCTTTTTGTGCAGACTCTGCATGTCCTACCTCTGCCCTGGATGCCCCTCTCTCTCTGTCTTGTTAAGTTTTAATTGAGTAATCTGCTCTCCCACCAAATCTGAACTCCATATTCCATGATCCTCTAACTTGTCCATTAGCATGTGTGCAGTTTATCAGTATGTTCATTGATAGACTGGCATCCTGTTCAGAATTATTTTTTCTGCCTTACAGCCAGTGAAAGTTTTGACAGTTTCCAGTTTCCCTAATTCCAAACTGAACCAGTTATTAGAGAATAAGTAAATGCACACAGTGTCAGTGGTGCAACGAGTATCATGTTCACTTTTGGTGCAGAATGCTGTTTATTCTTTATCCACACCAGGTAGATAGTTTGTTGATTCTGCAGTCAGTGTAAGGGGGGGGGGGGGTCTGCCCTCTAGAGTGTGTCATCCTTTGGATGAGATGTTAAAATGAGATCCCATCTGCTTGAGTTGGCAGTAGCTCAAGTGGATATAAAAGATCCCACAGCACCTATTGAAAATATTGGGTGAAGTTCCACAATGCCCTGATCAAATTTCCACTAGTAGTAGTATAAATACCACTTCTCATCCACCTGAAAAGAGGACACTAACCTAGTGGGGCTATCCCAGTCAACGAAGGATAATTAAATAAAAAATACAACAAAATGCTTTTTTAATATACATTCAGCTCAGGTTTATGGTAATAACAAATCACTTGCAGGTGACTAGAATGAATGCACTCTCATAAAATTTCACCTCTATGAGAAAATTGTTACTAAAGTGTCTCCTGTTATTTCTACTGACTGATGATATTTTAAATATGAAACTTTTACTTAAAATAAAATTCACACCCAAGCCTACACCTACCATGTTGTAATGGTGTCCAAGTCCAAGTTCTAAGATCTCTACTATAATCTCCAGAAACTGCCTTTTAAAACCATTGACAACAAATCAGGGACAGCGTTGCCACACTTAGAAAAATATTATTCCATTGTTCACATACCATTTAATTAACGTGCATGATAGTTGACCTTTGTCTGAAGACCATTTCTTGTGCCTTTTTTCTACCAGATTTAAAGTACCTCCTGTGATGAATAAAATAGATAATTTTGATCTTTGCAAGTCCATAGGTTCATAGGTAAGTACCAGGCTAGCTGCCCTTGTGTGCCATTTTAAGCCTAGCCAATTTCCTTTTTTGTGCTTGAATTAACCTATCTCATTTGGTTATAGATTGGCCCTTACCCATCCCATGGTCGATACTTATATATTATTCATAATGACAATACTTGGGATCATACCATAAATAATTTGAGAGGACCCGTGCATGGGTAAAAAGTATGTAGAAGTTGCCTCTGTCCATTAAAAGTACAGGGAGCAGTCCTGGGGTAAATCTTTTGTTTTCCATCCATAGATCTAACTTGTGCTTGAATATGGACAGGCACAAATTTTGTTTAATGTGGATGAGGGAGTCTGTTTCAGAGCAGTGGCATCCTCTGTGAGATATACCAGTCCCTCCAAACTGTTCTGCTGATGCTGCAGAAGAGGTTTAGAGCCCAAGACCAAGTATTTTTATGTCATTTGACTTGCTGATGTGTAGTAAATCCATCAGCATACAAGAGGATGCCTTGTATGCCAGACACAGGTCACCTCTCAGCAGTCTGTAGGATCTGATTATAGTGACAGAGCTTTGAGTTTGTCCATGTAGGGAATGTAGCTTAGGTCTTGTATCCTTTTAGTAAGATATCCCTATGGGTTTTTCAATTGTTGCATGTATTTGGACAGATATTAGGTCTTGTATCCTTTTAGTAAGATATCCCTATGGGTGTTCCAATTGTTGCATGTATTTGGACAAATACAGTAGAAGACTACTTTACTTGGAATTGTTTCCTTTAAATGTGTATCACTATAATCTGAAGTATGAATACAGTTGAAGTCTTACATCTATGATAACTGTGTCATCGTGTTCAATTCAAGGTGGTGTTCTTATTCTGGGTACACATTTCTGTAGGTTAATAATAAACTACCTCATATGCTTCATGGTTGGTTCCTTAGTTTTCAAACCAAATCTACAATCATAAACATATTATGGATTGAAAAAGGTAGCATGGAAAGTCACCAAGCAGCTTCTACTCATTACTGGAAGTCTCAAGACTTCAGAAATGTGAATTTTCAGAAGAACAAAAAAAGGCTCACCTGAGCTCTGTAAGATAGTCCTCTCATTGGAAATCATTGATGGTTTGTGACTGGTCTAAAGTATAAACACTGGCAGCCACTCATAGAAAATCATTGGTCCACACCTTAACGCCTCAAAAACTATTTTTATACATAAAGCCAATTCAGATCCTCAAAATCCGGATAATTATAGACCGATATCATTAATAAATGTAGACATGAAAATTCTAACCTTTATTATAGCATCTAGACTGAAGAGAATCATGACTCATATAATTTCTAAAGAACAGACTGGTTTTATGGCAGGTAGACAAACCAGTGATAATACACTCACACTACATACTGTGTTAGAGCATGCTAAGCAAAATAATTTAAATATTTATGCCCTTATAATTGATGCCCAGAAAGCCTTTGATAGGGTTGATAGAAATTTCTTGTTTGATCTTTTACCATATTTTAATATATCACATGAGTTTGTCCAAATCTTACAAATATTATATAGTAATCCCTATACTACATTGTATATTAATAAAAACTTCTCTAAAAGAATACAGATTAAGACTGGAACACACCAGGGTTGCCCTTTTTCCCCTTTATTATGTAATATCTATCTTGAACCATTGTTTTTATATATTAAACAAAATGTTTATCATAATGTCCCAATAATTTATGGAACTAAAATATTAATGGCAGCTTTTGCTGACGATCTTAGCATTTATTGTGCATCTCCATTATCAGATACTGAAAAATTATTGAAGGCTGTTAATGAGTTCTCAAAAGTGTCTAATTATAAAATTAACTTGAAAAAAAACAATATCTTCCTTTAAAGACACCTAAACCCTTTTTGTTATTGCCCTTAGTGGGACAGGTATCATTTAAAGAAAATATTAAATATCTAGGTATTGAGTTCTCTACTGATAATAAAGACTTTTATAATAATAATATTAAAGCAATCTGGGAACAAATAATTTCTGATTTTGGGAGATGGAAAAATTTACGACTGCCAATATTAGCAAAAGTTTCAATTATCAAAATGAACATATTACCACGATTACTGTATATTTTTAGATCAGCCAATTTATTACTTTCGAAGTCGTTTTTTAAACGGATTCATAAAGAATTGGCTAAATTCATTTGGGAACCAAAGAAAACCAGGATATCTTATGATAAATTAATGACCCCAAAAAATAGAGGAGGACTGGAATTACCTAATTTTGAAATGTATTATTTAATTGTAAATTCTAATAGAATTTTAAGAATTGCCAATTATGATATAAATAATACTAAGTGGACATCACCTTGGGTAGTTCTGAATTATAAATATATTCTAAAGTTAAATATCAATCCTAAAGCAATACTTTTTTTAAGTAAGGATACATTGAAATTCTATGGGATTATTGAACACATCAAAATGAACATACTCTCTTTACATAATTTATTTCATTTGTTAGATTTGGTTCAACATATGATGGTTTTTCAACCCTTTCATAAGAATCCTAATTTAAAATTGAATAATCAACTAATTGATCTCAACAAGTTTCCATTGATAGTTAATCTAACTTTGATTGATATATATAAACATATTGACAGTTCGGCCAACCAAATAAGACAAGAACTTAACTTACCTAAAAATTATCTGGTTATTCTGAGGCAAATTAGAGAACTCACTATAAGCTATTTAAAAGTTTTAAACCGGAAGAAGAGGCTATTAATAGATGCTCTTTGTTGTGGCAAGCTCTCCAACAGGATCTTAAATATATCACGACAGCAAATCAATTAATTAAAGAATTTAAATTTCATGATAAAATTTTGTTATCAAACTACTGGGAAGAGAAAATCTTACTGACAGATAGACGTAATATGTTAAAAGCAATTGACTTGACCATCAAATCTACTTCTCTTCAAAAATTAATATATACCCAGTTGATGATTTGGAACAATGCATATTATACACGTCTTACCCTGCATAAATTTAATCCCAAAAATTCACCAACTTGTCCATACTGTAAGAATCAACCAGCTGATCTTCTTCATATGTTCTGGAGTTGTAAATGTATTTTCAAACTTTGGAATTCCCTTAAGATCCAACTTCAAAGGTGGGTTACCAGAGTACAACGTTATCATGGAAATTTATGATTCTGCATATTCCCCCGAGAGAGATCCCTAAATCACAAATTATTATATATATTAATATTTTTCTATTAATGAAGCTTTATATAGCTTCAAATTGGTTAGACTCATCTAAAACTTCATGGCAGAACTTTAGAGTTCTAGCGACAAAACATATATTGGCTCATAAATTACTATTAAACCCACAAAATAAAAATGTTAATAATCCAAAAATTTGGGAACAGATTTTTAATATTATACTAGCATAGTATTTTCAACTTGGAAATATTAATAATTATTTATGTGTGTGGAGAGAATTTAGTAATCAACTGTCTATTACTTGCATTTTTTCTTATGCTTTTTTATATTTAACTGTATTACATGGAAGCATTCTTGTAAATATTGTATATAGAGTGTGGTTATTAGTGATATTAGTTAATGCTTGATTTGTGAATATATGTTATTTTTGTTCTTATTTGTGTTTGAATATAATATAACAATAAAGATTTATTATGGAAAAAAAAAAGAAAATCATTGGTGGTTTGTGACTGGTCTTAAGTCCAAGTACTTTGTAACCATTCATAGGAACTCATTGTTGGTTTGTGATTGGTCTAAAGTCCAAGCACTGTCCAGCCACTGAACCAGGTATAAGTTGAGAGAATGTTTAGGAAGTAGAACTTCAATTAACTAAAGAGTTTGGCTACTTCCAATTAGCAAGTAAGTGATTCTGTTGTTCTCTTTGAGAACTCAAACTTTGGATGCAAACGGTCAAATAAGCAACAGCTTCTTAAACATAGTTGCTTAAAAATAAAAGTGGTGAGTGAAAAAAAACTTTAGAGAATGTGATTAATTTTAAAGTAATCATACAGGAAAGACTGTCAGCATCCTTTTAAAAGATTAGCGTGAAACATTAATCATAACAACAGTCTGCAGTTTCAGATGGTACCTACACATGACCTGTATATAGCAGGTTAGATTTGATTTCCTGCTGGTTGTGTAAGTATGATTCACTGAGCTAGAAAGTTGTTCATGTATTAAAGTTGAGTGATGTTATATTTATTCTTTTCTGTCTTGTCATATATTTTGTTGTTGTGTCTTTCGGCTTATCCCGGTTAGGGGTCGCCACAGCAGAACTCCTGTCCGCTAATGTTTGGTAGTGGATTTTTACGTGCCAAGTTACCAGCCCTGACACACAACCCTCAACGAAGGCATGCCCATTCACGTATGCCTCCACACAGAAGATGCAATGCCTGCAAAAAAAAAAACACAAGTTGTGAAACATCCTAGTGCATATAGCAAAGATATCTGTTGCATTTCTGCCTGTTTTTGTTGGTCTGATTTTTTTAAATCTAATATAATGGATTGCAGTGGTGTGTATCACAACCAGATCCACAAACATGATACATACAGCTCTATAAGTTAAACTTTTGTTTAGGATAGTCATAAAAACTCCAGATAAATGCACTGCTCTGTAAACAGTAGAACAGTATTATTTAGCTATATCTAACAACTGCATTATTGCAAATTATACAATGACTCTCTATTACTATTCGAAAACGTGCACACTGATTGGCCCAGCCCAACCAGTGAGCCCATTGTAAATCCCACACAATACCAGTGGAAAAAGGTCCAGTTGCCCGGATTTTTTTCCATTGGTATAAAGTTCCACAAAACCTTTTTTGTTTTATAATTAAAAAAAAGAGAGATACGGGGCAACAGAGACTTTCTTTTCTCCATTGCTTCCATTTCAAAGCATTGATGTACTGGGTATGCGTGGGAATGCTAGTCCCATACGCATGCACAGTACATCAAAACAAAGAAGCAGTATACCACAACCAGCAGAAGAACAGTAATCTGCCGTTATACAAAGACATTATTTAAGAAAAGTAAGTATTTTTTTTCTTAAATAATGTCATTGTATAATAGCAATAACCGACTCCATGTTTGTGATTAAACCACCCCAACCATGGGTAAATCTTCAATATACCACACCACGTCGTGGGCTATTGCTTCAACAACTAATAGTGTGTATTAGATCAAAAAATCAATACTGTTTCCAATATTGCTTGTTTTCCATGGATTTCAGCAGTTTTTTATTTCCACTTATATAAGTGGAAATCAAGTTTAAGACTGGAGCTCTCTGTTTTGGCAAATGCATATCAAAGAGAAGGTGTGTTGCTTTCCCCCACATTCTTAGCATCCTCCTACTAATTGTGCAAAAGTTCTACTCAAATGGTGAAAACCAAAATCTGCTGAGCATAGCAATCCATAGTTAGAATTAGTGGGGTTGTTTTTGTTTTTTTTTTAGGGGAGCTCTTGTTGCATTTTACCAATTCAATAGTGTGAATCAAAAACAGAGGAATTTAGTGATTTCAGGGAGAAATATTTACTATGTCTGATATCTCAGAGAATTTCCCTTTCTTTGAGGTACAGTAACCTCAGCAATACCATATATTAGTACCGGTTACATGGGTTTACCCCCTACAAAAATAGTTTTTAATTAGTAACAGTGAGTTTCACACATTTTCCTGCAGTATTGCCCATACTTTTTCAGAGCTTCAGGACTCCCAGTGTCATGCCTCAATTTTCTGATATGCAACCACTTATGCGTGATAATAGACTGTCTCTTCTATTTATCCATGATAGACTGTTACCAGTGTAATTTCAGCTTTTGCCACAATGTCGGTGCCTCTAACTTAATACTAATACTGGTATTATGGATGTTAGATAAAGAGTGAAAAGTGAGAAGTGAGAAGTGGCGTTGCTTTGTCTGGGTAATATATGAGGTTACTAGCTTCTAGTGCGACCTAGTACCTGAAGTTCTGTGGAGTGAACATCTTTCTCCAGAAGCTTGTTAATTAATGGAAGAAATAAAAAAAAAAAAATGCTTATAAAAATATTTTCTTGTGTCTTGTAGAATAATTTGTTTCATTATACAACCACAAACTCACATCAGTTTAATTTTGGTGCAGTGAGTCACAGCATGTGAACAATGCAGGAATTCAAGAAGTTAGTTAACTGGTTTTCTCTAGTTATTGTATGGAATCAATAGTATTTGGATGCCTTTTTGCATATTGTTTTTTATTTTTTTCAAACTCAGGCCTTCTTGTGAACTTCTGACAAATCAAAGGTCTTTTAGTGTAGCCAGGGTAATAATGAAATCATCTTGTTGAATCTCATGGGACAAAGTTCATAAGCAATTATTGCTCTCGTATAAACATGCTGATTGCAAACAAAACAATACATTTACTATGCAGGATTGCTGGGCTTGTTGAGATTGGAGTCAGGGAGTGGTGACAGTGAACTGCAGAAGATGTATATCTTTTGAGCTAGTCTGATTCATCTTGAAGCACAAATGTATGCAGTCAGCTTTAAAAAACAGAAACATTTCTGATCTCCATTATCAGCAACAACAGCCTTGTCATTCCTTGAAGACCACAAACATCACACATCTGGAATCTCAAAGCACAATAACTGCAGCAGCAGCATTTTAGTAGCTACATGATTTCTGCAGCCGTCTGAATGTCCGTCTTTAAGACAAAAGGAGAAGAAGGACTGAAAACACATTTTTTTTTTTAAAATGGATAACTCACAATAAACACCACAACATATGAAGCTCTGATTAAAACCCAGATGACCTCAGTTTGATTAGTGAATTATCATTATTGTATTTTCCATGTTATAAAGTATGCAATGGCATATGTAGTGTTTTAGTATGGCAACATTTTGGAACTGATTTTTGTTTCTAATCTGTTAACTGTTTTAAGTCCAGTTTTCTTCAAATGTAACATGAAAACATTAAAAAGCTTTCAAAATCACAGTATACTAGGACAGCTGCAAAATAATAAAAATATAGACATAATCAAATAATAACTCAATGTCTACAAGCAAAATAACGTTTTGGTACAAAATATACATTGAAAACCAGTTTGGGTCAAATAAGCAACAGCTTCTTAAACATATTTGCTTCAACTAAAGCAGAAGCTAATTAAAGTGGTGAGTGAAAAAAAAACTTTACAGAACATGATTAATTTTAAAGTAATTATGCAGTAAAAACTGTCAGCATCATTTTAAAAGATTAATATGAAACATTAATTATATGAAGATTCTGCAGATTCAGATGGTACCTGTAAACAACTGAAACATGTAACTTCCAGAGGAAGCCAGTTTATATATAATAATCTTGGATTCCAATCTTTATAGCTTATATTAAAAATAAAAGGGTAAATATATCTGATTTTATTGTGGATATAAATATTTAAACTGTGATGCTATTTAGTTATCATTGTGTAAGTAGAAATCTGATTTAAAAAAGTACAGTATGAGTCCAAAGACCAGTAATACAAGACAAACAGTTTGTGACTAGAGAGACAAATCAGATGTTATGCTTAATACAAAAAGTTGTCTAATTTTGAGTTTAAGGATATCACAAGGCTTTTGTTTTAGTGAAAACCATGGTAAAATTATGTCATCAGTGTTACTTAAACATACAACTGCGTATCTGTCAGAATGTTAGTTCAGCAATGCAAATTAATACCACGTGGATAATAGATTTCTGTAGAGTAAGAATAGGTCTACTGAATGCCATATGTTCATTAGAGTTAGGCAATGGGTACTATGCACTTCCAACATGATGAAAATCGATAGGGGCTTCAAAAATAGAAGAAGCAGGTGGCAGTCAGTAGTGAAAGAAAGAAATGTTATTCAGAAAGCACCCCTCCCTTACCAGGCTAAACCTCATTCCACACATTCCGACCACAAAATGAGATCGGGAAAACTAAGGATGGTGGAGTCTCTATCTTCATTAAGGACAGGCACACCTACAGACTGGTTTGCCAGCATGATGCACTGGAACTACTCCAGGTGCAAATGACAGTTGGCAAGACACCCATCCAAGTTATAGCCAGCTATAGACCCTCCTCCATGACTCAGGACACCCACTCCTCTTACCTGGATCTACTTGACTCCATCAAGGTACCCTCTAACTCCCTTATCCTTGCTGACTTCAACTACCCCACCATAGACTGAGTGAACTATTCTTGCACTAATGCACTCTCTCAATGATTCCTTGACTTCATCAGTTCTAATGCACTAGACAAGCTCGTCTCATCCCCAAGGGGAGATAACATTCTGGACTTGGTTCTCACCAACATGGGTGACTGCTGCACCACTCCCAGAGTATGTTCTTCCCTGGTGAGATCAGATTGTCTGATTCAAAGTTTCTATCCCACCCAACCCCCCCTCCCAGCCGTAATCAAGTTAAAAAACTTCTACGGGATGGTATCTGTAGCTTCACACCATCACCTCCCTCAGAGGATGCAGACTTAGCCAGCCTGCTAGCAGATAGGTTCAGTGCAAACTTCACCCTCCTGTCCCCTCCAAAGACCCTTTCAACATCCCCGATACTTGTCCTGCACCTCACATCTCCATAGATCAAGTATTACAGGCCCTATCCAAGGCAAAGAACACAGCTTCCATGGGACTTGACAGCATCCCAGGATGTATTCTGCACCATCTCCAGCAAGAACTGCTTTCGTCATTGAGCACACTCTTCAACCACAGCCTAAGTACAGGCTTCATTCTAGCAGAGTGGAGAACTGCCATTGTCATCCCCTTGCACTACTGATCCTGGAAACTACCACCCCATTAGCTTGACAAGTCTGATCTGTAAAGTCATGGAGTGTATTATTATGGATCTCATAAACAAGGACAAAGACAATCTCCAAGCACTTGACCCCACCCAGTTTGGATTTGTCAAGGGCAGATCTTGCCTGTTGATCCTGGTTGCCTTCTTTGAGACTGTCACCAAGGCCTTGGATGAGGGAAAGTCACTGCATGCATCTTACCTTGACTTGCCCAAGGCCTTTGACACAACCTCCCACTCAGGCATCATCGAAAAGCTATTACAACTTGGTGTAAACCCCCTATCTCATCAAGTGGTTGGCCAACTGGCTCACTGAAAGGACCCTCAAAGTAAAAATAGGCACCTCCACCTCTGATAGCAGACCTGTTACTAGTAGAGTTCCCCAGGGATCTATCCTCGGACCCATACTGGTTGGCATCTATTTCTCAGAGGTCAAAGCAAAGACAAAAGTGTTGTGGCTGACCAGGTTTGCAGATGACTGTAAGTTGGGTGCTGTGATTGACTCCCCAAATTATGTTAACATACTGCAAGAGGTTCTCATGGCAACTAATGATTGGTGCCAAAGTCATGGCCTCAAGCTAAATGCAAAAAAAATGTATCATCATACGATTCGGCAAAAACACGACCCCTACCAATTATCACATTGACAGCAACTCCCTAAGCACACAACCTGTGATGAGAGACCAGGGCACTCAGGTTGATAACCAACTCACATTCGACCATCATGTGGCAGCAGTGGCCAGAAAAGCCTTTTACTTGGTTCATCACATAAGTAAAGGGATTGCATCCAGAAAAAAGGAGGTTATTACCTCTCTGTACTCCTCTGTCATTAGACCAATAATTGAGTATAACGCCCCATTTGGGATGTACCTCTCCAAACATCTGCATCAACTGGAAAGGCCACTGACTGAAATACCTCACAAACAGAAACTATAGTCTCCAACACCTGTCCTAGGCAGACAGGCTCAAATCACTATCACTCTACTCGGTATCATACAGATTGCTCGGGGTGAACTGTGTGTCGCCAACCAGGTAATCAGACTCTACCCTACTATAGATGCTGCATAGCCATAAGTCTAACTCCTCACTCACTGCCCACTCTAAAGGCCTGAATCTAAAATGTGACATCAACAAAGCATGCTGGAGAGACCGGCTTATCTCCCAGAGGCTGCCCTGTCTCTAGAATAGACATCCCATACACATCAAACAGAGCACCTCACTGACCCTCTTCAAGTGCAACCTTGATGAGTGGATGGGAAACCACAAATTTGTCCCAGGGGTTCCACCTTTGTCCCTCAATGACAGGGACAACAGGTGTTGACTGAGGTTTCTTTTTAGGGATAAGCTCTTGACTAGGCTTGTACAGGTCCCAGGGCCATTAGCCTAGTAACCTCCTATGATCCTATGACTAAGACTTTATTTTTCTTCTGACTACATGTGACAAGAGTAGCATCCTAAGGTAAATTTAGCTATCACATTATAAAAAGTTGTATTTTTGTGTAGCAGAGAGGAACATAAATTAGTGAGGTTATCCGAAGTATGCATTCAACTTGGAAAGAGGAAGGTCCTGCATGTATTAAGATATATAGAAGTTATTGTAAAGTTTAAACTCTGAAGCAAAATCTATATTTAACAGGTGTGAGCAATCACTACAATGGCAAAAATAATTTGAAGCTTATACTCAACAGTAAGGCTTATCAGTTTCATGTTGTCATTGTTTGACAGGGATACTTTGGATGTGGATAGCATTTGTTTTGTTATATCTGCATTCAAGAAAATTCATAGGCATTAAGCCACAATTGAATGGAGTTGTATTTGTTCAGGAGGGGTTTGTCACAAAAATGTATAGATTGTCTGGGGTGTAGGACATCTGATTTATCTCTGTAATGTGCCATCTGAACATCAGTTTCTCATCTTATCATCAGCAAACATGTTGAAAAATAGCAGGCCAAGCATCAGAACTATACACTCTGTATACCTCTCAACTGTCCAGATTTTTACAGAATGCCCAGATTTTTGCCTCATATTTTTGGTCTATTCTTCATAAAATTTGTGGTTTTCTGGCAAATCACTGAGAATTGATGATATTAAATAATGACAAACATTTTAGTTTCAGACTTTATATCATTCAGAAAATGTGTGCTAAGACAAAATCCTGCTATTCTTGAAACTTATGTTTGAAAGTTTATAAGAGCAATATTTAAAATCTGTCAATATTTTTAGCCGTTTGTCTCCCCATTAATTTAGGTTTTGTCCAGATTTCTTGTGCTAAGAATTTGAGAGCTATGACGCTCTGGTTGTGTGTGTTGGGGGCAGCCTCATCCCTTGTAACTAAGTGAGTTTCTCCTTCTTAGTACATTTGTCACAGGGTGATTGTGGAGCACGTTAATGAGTAGAACAGGAAATAATTACCCATTTCAAAGGTTTAGACAATGTATGCATGACTAAGGTATAACACCCAGTAGAGCAGTTTTAATCTAATGCTCAGCTTGGAAGTCATGTTTAAAGCCAAGTAATAGCTAACAGGATTTCACATGTTTAATAACTGCATAAGCACATACTTATTCATGGTTTCTGACAGAAGAAAGAAAGACTAATAGGGTTGTGGATTTAAATGAGTCTGTCCCAGCACTCTTACTGAGGAGAATGATGTCCATTGTCCATTGGCTTTCCACATCTAAGGCACAAGACCCTCTTTAAAACATCAGTTAATAAGGTAAAAAAAAAAAAAAGAAAAAAAGATGGCACGAATGAAAAACCACCACTTTTAATGTGAGCGTTTTTGTACAAAACAGTGACGTACTTCTTCAGACACAAAGATCCCTATACAATTCCTTTAAATAGTCAAGTTAATTGTTAAATTGAATTCAATCAACTTTTTCAAACAAATTTTAAAGCAGTATACATCCATTTACAATAAGACTATATACATACACTAGATGAGGTTTCCTTCCTAAAACATCTGTCATTGCAAAAGATTCTTCGATTACTAATAAAATATATAAATATATATTTTTATACATATTATAAAATAAATAAAAAAAAAAAAAATATATATATATATATATATATATATAATATATATATTTATATATATATATATATATATATATATATATATATATATATGTTACAATAAATGTATACTTATATACATGTATATAATACATAATATAATATAATCCATAATGAATGAAAACCTCACCCTTTGAGACCAGCTATTAACACCAACATCCATGCTTATCCTTTTAAATCTACAACCTTAAAAAACATATTAATAACCTAAAACACAAAAAATATATACATAAAGAAACAATATTAAATCAATATTAAATTTGATAATGTGTAGTTAGACTTCAGATGTAAACATTAACCCGTATCTATCTAAAGCCTTTAGTTTAAGTACGCATTTAATAGAACAGAATTCATGGAGCCCTAAAAATATATGGGCATTAGTACAAAGTTGCCATAGAAGCTCATGTTCTTCAAGCTTTAATTCCCAAGGGCTTCTTCTGATATTCTTATTAACCTGTTCTATGATAGTAAACTTAAAAGTATGTGTAGGGTGTTCATTAATGTCATGCTAGAGCATTATTGAGGTTCTTTTTCCCAATGTTTTATATATATATATATATATATATATATATATATATATGTATAGAAACTTAAACATTGTTGGCATACAGCAAGATATACAACCCCCTGGGAATCACAGTTGTGTTTACCTTTGATAGTATAAGGGGTACCATTAATGTGAACTTCTTTCCCTGTCTGTATATGTTTACAATGATGACAACATCCACATTTAAACATTCCCCAACCATTATTATTTGGTCATAGGGAAGCCTCCAAAAACACTTTCAAATTAGAGTCTCTTTTATATGCAACCAAAGGCCTGTTCCCCAGTTTATTATATATAGAATGGTTCTGTATTATATATGCCCAGTTATTCATTAAAATTCTATGAATAAAACTAGCATCATTGGAATATTGTGTGGAAAAGCTAACTATGAAATTAGTATGATTGATTTCCACTCCCAACCAATTATTATGTGGGGAAAATACTAAACTATCCATGTTCCTAGACTACTGGTGCCCTTTCCATAGGATTGGTCTAAAATATCCTATGTTCCTCTTTCTACTTCCTTCAGTTCTAAGTTGTTCTATAAGATCCCCAGGGTATGCTCTATTCAAAAACATATTTTTTAAGTTTTCCTACTCAAACTCGAAATCCATGTCTGAAGAGACTATTCTGGACGCCCTTACCAACTGGCCTTTAATCACAGCCTTCTTTTAATGGATAGGGTGATTACTTGAAAAATGAAGAAAGGAATTAGAATATGTAGGTTTCCTATAAATCCTAGATGAATACCTACCATTCATTCTATCCTTAAGTAAGAATACATCCAAAAAATTAGTTAATTCGGTATTGAACTGAAATGTAAACTCTAGAAATGAAGTAAACCTTTTTATTGTTTCCACAAAATCAGCAGCTGCATTGTAGTCAGCCTTCCAAATAAAGAACATGGCATCCTGGTAATGAGTGTACCAGGCTACATTGTCTTTAAATGACTGGCTCTAGAACGAGTAACTTCTTTCCCAGTACGCCATGATGGAGTTAGCAAAACTACCTCCATAGGGGGAGCCCATGGCAACTCCTGATTTCTGAAGGAAATATTATTTGTTAAATAGAAAGAAGTTATTTAACACCAGTTCCAGTAATGTTTCTATCACATAAATAATTTGATCATCCATCCCTTTTTCTAATAAGAATGCTCTTACCCATTCCAGGCCTGTGCCCTGTGGTATGACTGTGTATAAATCCTTTATATCAATTGTTAGAAAATTAAAGTTCTCAAAATATTCTAACTTATTGATGTCTTCTAGAAAGTCCCAGGAATCACGACATATCTGATGTTCATTAACCAACAGGGGTTTAATTCTAGCATCTACCCATTTGGCACAGGCATAAGTAATGGATTTTCGCCCATCAATAATAGGACATAAAGGGGGATTAGAGAGGTCTTTATTTATTTTGGGTGAACCAAAATTAACTGGGGTCATCGGGGCTGTCATTACAAGGTAATAGCAAGTCTCAATGCTGATAGAGCCTGCAATGAATAAATCATTTAAAACACTACGAATGTGTTGGTAAGCCTGATGTAACTGATTAATAGAAACCTTTTCATAATTTGAAGTGTTAAGAATGCATTCCATTCTTGCTATATAGTCTAGTTTTTCCATAAACACAACCCCCACCCTTATCTGGCTTCATCACTCGAATTCTATTACTTTTCAAATCTGTTAAAAAATCCCTTTCAGCATTACTGATATTACTTGCTGTATACACATTGTGAAAATCTTTAAATAAAGCTCTAATTTGGGTTTCACAGACTTTCTCATATAAAGCCAGAGTAGTATGAAGTGGGGAGTTAAATATACTAGACACTCTTTCACTATTTAGCATTTGGGAATTATCACCAAACATCAAACTAAGATTTAATTTGCATAAGCAAAGTTTCAAATCACATATTGTATTAGCAAAATTAGCTCTAGCTGAAGGAACAAAGTTCAGACCTTTTGATAAAAATTCTACCATACCTTGAATCACTAGTATGGAGCTAAAGTTACAAATTTTAAAGTCACCTTGCTGGCTTTCCAATATTTCAAGTTCATACAAGCTGTTATCTTCTGCTATGTCTTGCGCCTGTTGTATTTCATTTTCTGCTGACGTGAATTCTCCAGCGACCTTGTCTGCATGGTTTTATTGCCACTGGGGTTGTGAAAACCCTTCTGGTTCAAATTGTCCTGTTGTAGTCCAAGTCTGCCAGTATCAGAAGTAGCTACATGCTGTATCTGTTGGTTATTTTTAATCCTTTCACTTCACCTAATGTCCATGTGTGTACTGACTCCTTCATTGTTGCCAATAACATCATCGGCCTGCGCAGGAACCATCACGGGCTCAACCAAAGTAGCAGGGGTGTTAGAATACTTGTTATCCGGTGGATCCGGATAAGCAGTGCCTTGCTGGTAATCTAATTTGTCCCTGCTGATCTTACGCAGCTTCATTTCAGTAATTTTACTGATGGCTGCATCAATACTTGTAAATATGCGCCGGAAATCATATTCATACTGGTCGAAATCTGAGTTAGTTTTAACGTTGTGTTTCAGGACCTCTAACTGTATCTTGAGATCCTCCATTTGTTCGTTGTAATTATTAAATTATTAAATTCCAGAAATTCAAAACCCTGCCTATCAAAGAGGGCTAACAGTTCTAAATGAAAGGCAGAGTATTTAATGACCCCCCATAGGGTAGCGCCATTGCCTAAGCCCTTTTGGAATTAATTTCAATTTCATACAGTCAATGAAATAGAGAATTTCAAGCTGGAGCCTTTTATATTTTAATAACTTCTGGTCAAATTCTTTAAGGTTTATAACCAAATTATTTTGAGAGTTACTCACACTGTGCTCAGGTTGCAAATAAATGACCGCAAGATTCAATGGTGTGTTGATAAAGTCTGTTACTGTAGGAACATAGAATTGTTGCCCAAAGCATTTTTTGCTCATTAAGGTTAGGTTACTTGATTGTTAACCTGATTATTAGTAGAAACAGTTAAAGCAGAAGCATAAGTCGGGCTTGATTGTTGCCCACCTGTGCTGCTGGTTCTACTAGCTGGTCTCAGAGAAGCATGAAGTGTGGTTTCTTGTTCAGAAATTCTCCACGACAAGTCATCCACATGGTGGTAAGTTGCTGGATTAATGCAGTCAGGGTCCCCACGGCATTCGACTCTGATACAGAACCTCCTAGTCCTCCAATGCTTCCTTCTTGTGAAAATAGGGATTGAGATGGTGGACAGTTGCCATTCGCCATCATAGACAAACCACAAACTAAATTTCAAAAACCAAACTAAGCAAAAAAACAAAAGATGGAACGAATGAAAAACCACCACTTTCTGGTAAATTTAAGTCCGCAGCTAATATTATTCTTCCCCCCTGTGTTTCATGTAAGAAATGTATGAATTCCTCTAGGCCATCTGCACTTGACTTTGGTGGTCTGTACACTCCAACAATTGTTATATGTTCCAGGATTTTCTTTATTGTCACAGTTACACAGTCTATAGTATTGGTGTTATCATTGAACATGTGATAATCACAAGTCTCATAGCTATCTTTAATCCCTATCATAACACCCCCACCTGATTTTTTGTTAGACTGACTGTTACAGTGAAAACATTTATACCCTGACACAACTGGTTTCCAGTCATTGTTCTTTAACCATGTTTCACAAACTATAACAACATCAATCTTGTGGGAACATAGCAAATTTTCTAATAAAAAACTTTTATTATTAATGCTCCTAGCATTAACAACCATCAGAGATGCATCAAATGTTGCTATCTGTGAACTGTTACATTTCTGACCTGGCAAAAATCCTGGCTAGTGTTTGTCAAATATTGCAAAATATCTGCTGCAAAAATTATCTTCCCTGATCTAGACAAATGCACACCATCCTGTCTGAACATGTCTGCCCAAAAGAAGGCTTGGATGTTCTACACATTTCCATTTTTTAAAACAGGGCATTTTTTTCTATGTAGGTGTTTATCCAAAAAATATTTTCATTCACGGTGACCAGACTATCCTTTCTACACTTGATTTGTGAAAAATCTGTCTTAACACCAGTATAAGCTATACTATCTAGGAGGGCTGTCAGTTCCCGACTAACAGTCAGAGAATCTTTGTTGGTGACATCATTTGTATCAACATGAATAAAAACAGATCCATACTTCCTTACATTAAGGCATTCCAAGGCTTGTTTCTCATCTTCTATTTTTGCTCCTGGCAAGCATAACACTACTCGATGTTTATTATCATCTCTGCTAATATAAGTATCAGTTCCTCTAATAACTGAATCTCCAATTACAAGATAATCTTTGCTGACCAACTCTGAAGAATCTTCAGCTTCAAATGCAGTAATTTCTGCTCTATCAGTTGTTATGAAGGACAGATCTGGTTTTCATTGCGTATTAAATTCTCATCCAGCTGGCATTGTAAATCCACAGCTTGAGCCATGTAGTCAACATCTGTCTTTCTCTTCTTTTTTCTTACAGTAATGTTCTTCAGTCCTTCCATGTTCGGTTTTGATTTCTTCCTTTTTACCTGCCCCTTGCCTCTTTATTCTACCGTTTCCATTGGAAAGGTGATGCCTTTTTCTGTAGACTGAGGGTTTTCTGATAGACAGATATTTTCATTCCCTGTCACCAGTGTGTTACATAACAAAGCAGAATCCTTTTTACTACGTATGCTATTTCCTTTACAGTCATTAGTGAGTTTCTTTTTCTTCCTTGTTATTTGCTGAAAACTTCCTTTCTTTCTTTTTTGTTTCCTTCTTAACAAACCGGATCCTCAGATTGCTGAGTACTTGCATCCACAATTCCATAGTTCTCAGGGGCCTCATCATGTTTCATAGGAGATGAATGTTCTTTGCAGAAAATAGATGCATCATTTCCTAAATGTGTTCTATATGTTCTTTGCCTAACATTATTTAGTTCATCAGTCCAGTCATTACTATATGATACAACAGTTCTCCAAGCCATGCCAATTGCACAAGTGCAATCATCATCAAGTTGAGATTTGCTTCTAACAATGGTAAGCAAATCATCCAAATTTTGACACGAGGAACAAAGATCACCAGTGTTATCAGCTGTTACCTTTAAATATGCATAGCATTTATTATACTGTACAAGATACTTGTGCATTAGCAAATCGTTAATTGCATACTCATTTAAGGAATCCATATTCAGCTTTAATTGAACAAAATATTGCAAAGGAAAGAAATCAAACAAAATCAGTAGCAAAGAATTCAAAGGAACTTAAGTCAACTTCTATGACAAAAATTATACCAGCAATATCCAACTAAATAATAAAATACAATAAAGTTGTTCTGACCATACAAGTTCTACCAGCCAGCCAGAAGTTGTAATTTCTTTACGTCTCATGCTCACTATAGCTCACAGTCGCACCTCCTTTTAACAGTAAAAATAAATAAAACTGTTCTTACCAGTCAACTCCACAACAAATCACAAACCAAGACAGGAGTGTTTTGATATGCTCAGAATTTTCCTCTCTGCAGTCTGTGTAAATTTATAGCTGTCTAGGCCCCTTGTGGTGGCTAGAACTTGCCTATTAAAACCTATCCCTTTCTCACAACCAAAAGTGAAACTAACAGTAAAACAACAAAATATGAATCAAATTAAAGCCTGTTAATAAGCAGTCTCTTCCTACCTACAAACGGTTAAAAATAGTGATAACAAATTCAATCTAAATTCAAATAAAACTGCTCTTACCAGTCAACTCCACAACAAATCACAAACCAAGACAGGATTGTTTTGATATGCTCCTTAAACTGACTAGACATACCCTTTATTTATTTTTATTTATTTATTCATTTATTTGCTTATCCATCCTTTGTTAACAGGGTTAGTCCCGCTAGGCTAGTAGCCTCTTTTCATGGGCAATCCATGGTGATTTAGCCAGGATGTTGGGTAGCTTCGTCTACGACAGCAGCATGCATGTCTCCCATTCCTAGTGCAGTGGCAGCTGGGAGGAGAACTGCAAGCATGACTATGGTGGAGAGTAGGCAGCAAAGGAGAAAGGACAGCAGATTATAGAGGATTTGGTAGATATTTTCCAGAGAATACTGTAAATGCTGACGAGTCAGACAAAAAGAATAATAAGGAGGATGAGATTAAGTTTACTGCCCTCCAATCAGGAAGGTTGCAGAATGGAATATTCTGGCTGATTCTGGAGGAGGAATAACCAGAGGGGAGTCAAGAAATGTTGTGGAGTGACATTATGGATAAATTTCAAAAAGGAGCTGAAACAGAAGAAGAAATTAGAGAAGAGTCAGAAGGGAGAAAGGAAAAGGATAAAAGAATATACACTTGTATAGTGGTAAAAAGTGGTGGTACAGAAGAAAAAAAAAATTAAGAAAAGAAAATAACATGGTAAGAATACAAGCAAAAACTGAGAAAGTGATAGATATGACTTATGAAACAGTGAAATAAAACCTTTACGCATAAAGGCTGTGGAAATAATAAAAGCATAGAAACTGGGAAAGGGATGGTAAAGTTTTCTGAACAGTATAACATAAAAGAACATTTTTTTTTTTTTGGAATAGTTGTGTAATTACATGAGATTTTGAAAAGGAAAGTGACACTACTGCTTCAAACTGATAGAGAGGAAGAAGACCTAGAGAACTTCTTAAAAACAAAACATCAGACTGTGAATGACTTGGAAAAAAGATGAAAGGGGATTGTGGACTGGAGGGTGAAATTGTATTGTCAGTTTAAAAACTGAAAATGAAAAGTTAAAACATGTATCAAGTGATTATAAATGTTGAATGAAATAGAGGTGCTGTGAGATATTGGAGCAACTAAAGACATTATTTTTGTGGGTTTTGAGGCACATTTAATCGAACAGTGTGAAAAAGAAGATATATATGATGTGGGGAGGAGTCATATTGCAAAAAAAATGTTTTGAAACATGTTTTAAATTTGGGAAACAATGTGATTTTTGGATGGATTGTAATGAAAAGGGAATGAGGAAAATAGAAAAAAAGGTATAAAGGAAAATGATGCTGAGATAAAGAAAGCATAACTGAAGGTGTGACAGAAACTGAAAATGACATAACAGGCAATGAAGAAGGTCACAAAGAGCAAGATGTAAAAAAATAGAAAAAAGACAGAATTGTTTACATTTAAATAAAACAGCATGCAGGATGAAGAAAGTGACAAAATTATGTATTGTCTTTCGGCTTTTCCCGGTTAGGGGTCGCCACAGCGGAACTCCAGTCTGCTCATGATTGGCAGTGGATTTTTATGGTGCTGAGTTGCCAGCCCGACGCCCAACCTTCTAAAAAGGCATGCCCATTCACGCTCGCACCTACCTGCATGTCTTTAGCATCACTCGACCGCAGAGAGGACATGCAGACTCCTCACAGAAGGGGCTCCAGCCGAGAATCGAACGGGAGAACCTCTTGCTGTGAGGTGACAATGCTAACTGCTGCACCACCGCAGCTTCCAAGAAAGTGACAAAATAATGAAGAAAAATGGAAATAAGTGATAAAGACATTCCACAGGAAACGGGAGAAAATAAAGGAAAAGTAAGAATGTAATAAAAAATTAAAAGAAAAAAAGAAAGATAATGGATAATGTGAATATGATGTTTGTAAATATAAACAGTATAGTTAATGTTATAAAAATGTTAACAGTTTATGAACTGTGTAAGAATAAGAAAGCAGCATACCTATCAACTTCTTAGAGCAAAAAATCTCGACAATGCCATAAATAATAGAATATCCAAGAACGATGTTACCACGAATTCGCTAGACTGCCAGGAAACTCCAATAAGTGTACCACCACCTTTTGTGAGTAGACGAATGTTTATTCACAGCATAGACTCAACAATATGTAAAACATCAGTACAAAAACATCCATAAAACCAGATAGAACATAACGGATAAGCGCTTTCACTCACTAAATGTGAGCTTCCTCAGAACACCGGCATTAAGCTGAGTACACCTTAAATTCAAAATCTGGCGCCAAAAACAGCTATTTAAAAGTTCTTCTTAAAGCAGCAGTCAAATTATAAACGGCTAGCATGTTCCTAGCCGGTCTCAATGAAGTATTATATATTAACATTAACATTGTAAAATGTATCATATTAAAAAAGTCGATATGTTAAAAACCAACTAAAAAAGTTATAAGAAAACATTACAAAAAATGTAAAGAATATTAAAATTGTTAAAAATTATTTTCAAAAAATACATACATTGGACACTGATTACATTCTATAAAGAAGGTAACAATCTAATTTCTCAGACTATTACACTACTACATTCCTATTTAATATTTTGCTAAACCCTGCCATATCCTAGCTTAATATAATAGTAACCATTAATACCAATTTGTTTAAATATATAAATGTATAAACTAAGTATACTTAGATCCTATGTCATAAAAATTGATGGCAAATTTCAATTCAAGACAAAGTATAACCAATCTATACTATGTTTGTGAGCAATACAATGATGGCATGACTATCATTAAATGACTGGCTCTCAGGATAATGTGTATTTATGACTGTCATGGAAAAAATTTATATTATCTATCTCATATCCATCTCCAAAATGGGCTTACATGAAATAAAGTAATTTAATCCCGGTGGGGTAGTTGCATCTAGAAAAAGCTGCCAAAATACTTCTTTAAAATTTAATATTTTACTAAGATCCCCACCTCTAGGATCTACCTGTATGTTGTCTAATATGGCAAATTTAAATTCATGTTTGGCCCCCATTTTCTCAACATGTCTGGATAACACATTTGTGGAATCTTTTTTAGATATACAATAAACATGATCGTATATGCGTTTCCTAAAGCATCTTTCTGTTTTGCCTATATAATATCTGGTACATGCACAGCATTTAGCTATGTAAATCACCATTTTTGTGTTACAGTTACCTTTTCTAAATTTAACCAACTGTCTATAATTATTATTAATATATATTTTATTGTTTTCCAATATATATTTGCATTGGTTGCATGCACCGCATTTTTTAGTGCCACCTAATGTATTCTGCAATTTATTAATCTCAACTCTTCTTGTACCACCTCTATGAGGCTGTTGCAATAAATTCTTTATATTGCAACCCATTTTATAAACTATTCCTGGTTTGTGACCCACAACATCACTCACATTACCATCTGTAGATATTAAATACCAAAATGTGTTCATAATGTCTAATATTTGGTTTGAGATAGGACTATAACATATAATAAATGACCTCTGATGACAACTTGTGTCTTTTATACAATAATTTTGATTGCTATTACTTATGGCATTAATACTGTTACCATTAACTATTCCAGCTCCAAAAAGTGGCTTATATTTCTCCCCATTCATTAGTTACATACTGTCCTACATCCTCCAACATTTTTAACGGGTAACCCCTGTCCCTGAAATAAATAAATAATAGGGGGACAAATGCCCCAAAACAGGGACAATTTTTTAAATATTGCTCTTACATACTTAGAAAGTTGATAGAATAACAAGTTTTGCATTAGCATGAATTTTCTGAAGGGTATGAAGTCTGAAACTTAAAACTCTGTCATTATTTTCTGACTTCAACCCTCAATGATTTGTTAATGATCTGCCAGAAAACCACACTTTTATGAAAAATAGACCAAAAATATGAGGCAAAAATCTGGACAATTGGGAAGTATGGAAAGCAGCTATTATATGTATAACTAATGGAGAAATGTAAAAAGGAGAAAAGGGGAAAATTAGAATATTTATGGGGAGAAAACGTAGAATTTAGGTGAGGAAAGATGTT
This sequence comes from Protopterus annectens, assembly GCF_019279795.1. Classification (NCBI taxonomy): domain Eukaryota; kingdom Metazoa; phylum Chordata; order Ceratodontiformes; family Protopteridae; genus Protopterus; species Protopterus annectens. The sequence continues at coordinate 261,153,204 of NC_056738.1, forward strand.
CTGGATTAGTAATGATGATTAAAAATGACCAAATTAGAATATTAGATCATGTTGTGAAAACAGGAAGAGTGTTTGTAGTGGAGATAAGGATGATGGGAAAGCAATAATAATGATAATGGTTTATGCATATACAGATGAAAAACAAAGAGAAGAGTTGTTTGAAATTTTAAAAATGTATATTGCTGTCAATATGGACATTGTTATATCAAAAGATTTTAACTGCAATATAAAAAACAAAAGGAAAAATTACAAGCGATATAATAAAACCGAGAGAAATAGCAATGAGAGGACAATGAAAATAGGGAAAATAAAAATATTTTACATATATAAGAAATAATGCAAAGACAGCGATACATTTTATTATGTATTCAGAAACTATGAAAGAAACAGAAGGAGGAAGAATAAAAGCTGAATTTTCAGATCATAAAGGTATATGGGTAATAACTGATAGAGATGGAAAATCAATAACAATAGAAAAGGATTGAAAAAGTTAAATGGGGTGCATATAAAAATAGTTGAAGAGGAGGCAAAGATTATATGGGAAGAGCAAAAAGTGATAAGACTTTTATATGAGAACTGGACCAATCCAGGGTTAGAATATAAAAGAAATAAATACCAAAGCGGTATATATAGATATAGATAAAAAATATTTAGAAGCTGAAAAGAAAACTATTTTAAAATAATGGAAGACATGTTGGAAATGTAGGAATAAATAATTAAATATACATATAAAAATAAAGGGGATTATACAAAGTAAATAAAAAGGATGCAGAATATATTAAAAAGAATTGTTGGTAAAAGACAAGAAAGAAGAAATAATGCTTTTTAAGTAAGAAAGTTAAAAAGCAGAATATGGTAATAATGTTAAGTTAAATAAAGGTAAGATTATAATAAATAAAGATGAAATAGAAAAATAAGTAAAAAAATGTTTGAATGAAAATATAAGGAACATAGAATGTATAAGAGAAGAAAATGGAAATTAGAAAATATAAATAATGAAAACCTGACTTTCTAATTAAAATAATAATAGTGGAAAAAGTAAAAGAAGTATTTAAACAAACAATTGGAGTGCAATGTGCCAGGAACAGACCTTTTTATTTCTCCATAAAACACGCAACTAACAAATTTTTTTAACAAGATACCAACAGAAGTGACCTGGGCAACGCAACCTTCTCTTTAAAATGGGCAGGTTTATTTCTGTTTCTATTTAAATTTTCTCCAATACACTTAATCCCTAGTGGGGTTCAGAAGATAAAGAAGATGAAGTTAAAATGCTAATATTGGCAAAATATGTCCAAGGAAAAATGGGTTCTCTCTTCTGCTGTACCTGATAAAGACAAAGCTTATAATGCTGACCCAGTGTGTGTGGACCTCTTTATACAAAAAAGGTGTCACTCATACATCCCAACATAAGATACCTAAGGCTGACAGCATGGATGATTTAGTTTGTTCCCTTTAGGCACATGTTTTCAGAGGACTTACTCTGCATCCTAAGGGAGGCTAGGAGATCAGATATGAGAAAAATGATCTCCAGATAAATGGAAAGATTTGTTCTTTGGTGACAAACAAGGCTTCACAATGAACTGCAACTTTTGTGTCCCTGATCACCAGTTACTTATCAGACCTGTACAAAGCTAGGTTACCTTACACCTTAATGTAGGTATATGTTTTAGCCTTTTCAGCCTGCCTGCCTTGGGATCTCACACTTTGTTCACTGTTGGCAGTAAAACAGTTCTTCAGAGGTGTCCTTCACTTGAGTCCCCTTAAGAAGGAACTTTCTTCATTAATGGACCTCAACTACATTTTGGAGAAACTTGTACCACATTTGAACCAGCTGCTTTCACACCCTCAGATATCTAACATGGAAAACTGCCCTTTTGGTGGCAATTAATTCTGATAGAATGATTTTGGAATTGCAGATGCTCATGTGAAAAGAATAATTTCTCATCTTCCACAATAACAATGAGGGTCACCCTACAAACTGACCATATGTCCATACCTAAGGTGGTAGCAGAGTTACAAATGAATCAGAATACTTACACCTTCCTGTTTTTCTAACACCCCAAAACAAGGGAAAGGAGTTGTTACTCACTAGAAGTGCACAAGTAATTGAGACTTTACTTGGAGAGGACAAAATGAATAAGAAAACCTGAATCTTTTCATTTCATTTCATTTGTAAAGGCCAAGAAAGAGAAGCCTGTTGCCAAATAGTCTATATCAATGGCTATCATCCCGTATTTGTTTCTGTAATGACAGGCAGACTTCAGCAAATCCACATTTAGGGCTCATTCCACTACAGCAACTGCAATCACCACCGCATTCTTTTTGGGGGAGTTGACAGGTAATTTATTATGGAAGTAGCTACCTGGTCATCTATCCACATCTCTTCTATGCACTACAGTCTGAACATTGAATCTAGGGACCTGGACAAGATTTGCCATAACCAATTTGCAGGAGCTCCTGAAGTGTTCTCCTCCAAAGGGCCAGTCACCTACTGTCCATAAGCTTTGAAAATATTCCCAAGAGATACTACTGCAAAAGTGACCTGTATGACAAACGTAGTGCAACCATGTACAAATCTATCACAATTGTACATGTGTGAGTATATACAGCTTTTCATTACAAATGTATCTATTTATTTATTTACAGTCATGACCCAGGCACTTACAATTAAAAGAAATACAATGATTACAGAAAATGCAACATTGAAACAAGTCATGAACATTTGTACAATCAGTTATGTGCCATATACCATTAATACAAGCACATACGATTTGCACTGAGCAACATAAAAAGTTCTAGAAAATATGTGATAAATAAGCAGAGAACATGTTCACGATGAAGAGGATATGCAAAATAAAACAAGCAATCAGTATATATGCAGCAGAATATGTGGATGGCACAGTAACAATAAAACAAGCATAGAATATCTGTATAAAATGGAGACAAATACCATTGTTAGAAATATCACCTACAACATAATGCCATATCTCCTTCGCTTTTCTTCTCTTTTTGTGGTCATCATTGGGTTGGGGTAAGTACATGGGTCGGGGTAAGTACACTAGTTATTGTTCCTCCTTTCCTTTCTTAGGTTTACTTACAACCTGGAGAGGTAGCTTTGAGGTCTTTTGGTTAGACTGCTTTCTAAGGGAGTACTTCCACCAGTAGAGTCAGGTGCTTGGGATTCAGATCATAGATAACTTTATTGCCAGGACAAGAAAAAAAACTAAACATGGCATGGACAGATGTCTCCATTACAGCACTGAAGTCCTGACATCCACATGGGGAGCAGATCCACCAACCTGGAGGATGAACAGACATATACTCTGTCTGTCTGTCTTTGTCCAGAACTGCTCCTTTATCAGTTAATCCAACATGGGGAATTATCATGTAACAGTTATCCTTATCACCTGCCATATATCTAACCTCTTTTAGATCTGACCACTTTATTAATATAGTGGTGCAATAAACTTAAAACGTTCACCATTCCATGCACCAAAACCTACTGCACATCCATCCATCCTTCCTTCGATGCTTATGCATCACATCCAGCTCTTACAGCAACTTCATGAACAGCCACTGCCATTCACTGGGTTTGGTAGGCAAGTAGAGAATGGAAGTCAGCTGTAAGGCTTTTCTTCTATATCACAGTCATAATGCACAAATACCTAAGGGCAAATTAGAATTACCAATCCTATTAGCAAATATCCTTCGGAGGGATGAGAAATGTGGAGAACCTGGAGAAGAACATACATAAGTCACACAAAAGGCACTTCATCTAAGAATCAGACTATACAATTGCCTGCTTTGAGATGACGATGATATTCACTACTGTGCAACTGTGCCACTTATTCCACACACACACACACACACACACACACACACACACACACACACACACACACACATATATATATATATATATATATATATATATATAAAACTGAACATGTTACCAAACCTCAAATAATTCTAAAACATACCCTTCCCCACAGCATAATTTATTCCAATTATCTTAACACAGCTTCAGTCACATACATGCATTGCTACTAACAGTCCTGAGCATTTGATACATATCCACTGAAAAAAGCTCTCAATATGCAGTACTTCTTTCAATCAAGCTTTCTTAATAATCTCAAGCACAACATAAAATAAAACCATAGCGTAAGTATTAAGAAACCAAAAATACTTTCCTTAATCACATGCAATTTATGCCAATACCCCTCACTACTTAACCAGCTTTCAAATATTCTAGTTCAGCTTTTAGCCCCATGTGAATCTTGAACCATTTAAACATTCTTTCAGATGTACCCCACCTCTGCACAAATCAATTGTCTGTAGCAAAGTAACAGAACATCCTTCTAAGGATTGAAATTATAATTTAACATGTATATTTCCATAGTCTTATTCAGAGATTTGCACCATATAACTCAGCTTACTGAAGGTGCTCTAAAAGTGATGCCCTATCAGAATTTTGAGTCTCTTCAATATGCATCCTGAAACTCTGAAAAAGTAATTGCAATCCTTAGAAGATACGAGCAAAATGTGACACTAATACTCCTAAAAAGTATTTCCAGTTGCAACCCCACTATATATATATATATATATATATATATATATATATATATATATATATATATATATATATATATATATATACTAATTCTGAGATCACTGTACCATGGAGAAGAGGGAAAACTCCAAGATATGGTAATTGTAGGGGTTCTTGTTATATGCTCCTGAAGTACATAACAGGAGTCCCCTAAAATTTTGATACAAAGTTAATATGAATGGAGAAGCATATAAATGAGGTACATATTATCAAACCCTTATGCAAAAGTACCAACCTAATTCATCACCACCATAATGAATATAATAAAACTACAAGTATTAGAAATAACACACCCTGTTCTGCAATCATTTAACTGACTAGAATAACTGGGCATATGTCAAAAACTCAACATGTGTAAATGTCACAAACCGAGTAAATGGGAGCCTTCAGTGTGAGATCATGGTACAGCAGGGATCAGTGAATTTGCCCTTTTTCCTTTATAGTTTGATCTCAGACGTAGTATATATAATTAGCTGGGAGTGGGGGGCTGGTTTTAGTGCTTTTTTTATTTCAATTTTGATGTTTGGAATATCAGTGTTTTCCCATTCGACAATTAAATGTCAATGAAAAGACATGAATCCATATACCCAATAATAAAAGCATCCCTACTATATAAAGCTTAACATACTTTAACAGTGAGATACCTGAACTTACATTAACATCGTTAACTTCAGAAGCACATATTAATGTTTGTCACTCAGCTTTAAGACATATACCTCTTAAATCTTTCTAATGTTAATCTCACATGTGTACCAGATATAACACTGAAACCCATATTTGTTGCAGAGAATAATACCAACATTCAAATACACATTTGTTACTTAAAAAGACAGTAATCCATTTGTAAAAAGGCCTTCATAAAATATAGCATTTTTTTATATCTGCACTTTCATATACAACTCAGGATGGTAATCAGCTGCATATTACAGATCCATAATTTTCAGTCTTTAGTTGTCTCTTAAATTCAGTTTCCTCACACTTCCAGTTGCCATTTGTCGCATCATACTTTTCCGTAAAGCCTTTGCAGTTGAAGGGGTGGGTTTGGCATAATGGTTAAGGTTCTTTACTTCACAGATAAAAGGAATAAGATTTGATTCTGACCTCCGGTTATTGGCTAAACTTGTAATAGTTTCCAGACAGATAGCCTAATAGTTACCTATGTGCAGGTAAGGAAAAATGGAAATATTATAGCTCTTCAGCTAAGCACCATGTTGGACTATTGTGATTCACTTAGAAGTAACAGCCCCCGATTGTTAATATGCTTCAGATCTAATATATCCAAACTGTTTAACAGAATGCCTCTCAATCCAGTTATTCAAAATTACTCATCATGAAAATCAATGAAACATTAACACATGTTCTATTACATTGATAACTATGATACTCATTTTCTTAAGAACTTTGTAAAATGACATATTCAGATATTTAGATTTACCATATTATTTCTGTCAGCTAAGTTTTAAGCTTTTATAAAACACAAAATGTCACGTAACATGACCCATGCTCATGCTATTGTTAAAACTGCCCCCGTTAATCATACTTATTCAGCATTTCAGTCTTGGGTAATCAAACAGCCCTTATAACAGCAAGTTCAACAAACTGTCTAGTCATACTGTTGCAAATGTCAGTATTCTCAGTCATAATTAAATAATTAATCATTGTAAACAAGTAACCTTAGTCTCACATCACACATAAGTTCACATATAGTTCATCCTTCAGGTTCATCATTGAAGTTCAGAACTGAAATGAATTTCATATAATTAGTTGTTGACTATCAACTCTTCCATAACAAGCATTATTATTATTGTTAAATGTCTCAAAAGTTCCTCAAATGGCCATTCAAAATTTATCCCCAACATACAGCCGACAAGCATCAGTACACACCATCTCACTTCCTCCTTATTTTTCCGACTCAGGCACCAGTTCCTATGAATTCCAATCTCAGTTCTGTAATTTCACAGCCATTATTACCTTTCTCAGGATGTGCCACTAACTTATTACTCATATAATCCAAAGTAGACAGAAGCCCTTGCAAAGTGTCTATCACAGACTAGAGTAATGTAAACAGCTGCATTCCTTTTGGGGAAAAACACTTTAACACTACTGAGAATGACAGGTGTACTTAAGTTTATGTCATCTGCACTCCTTAATAGCACCCAAAAACAGTGGCATTTTCTACATGGTAGTCTCTAAGAAATCAAGATCCACCTGTATTGGCCTTCCATCCACTGTTTTCCTTTTAGAATGCTGCCACAGCTGTGGCAAGGCATGCTCCTTTTCACACTGGTTACTGAACTCAACCAGAATCATTCTCATTTGACCAAATGCCTCTCTGCCACAATGCAGCAATCTTTATACCTTCTTAATGCCAAAAGCCTCTCTGAAAAAAAGTCCATTGTGCCGTCTTAATTTTAACAAATTGCATTAAAATCATTTTCACTTTCCAATATGGAAATTATGCCTGGGTCCACATAGGTCTGGCAGCAGGAATACAGAAGGACAGGTCATTCTAAACTTCTGTCTTGTAAATTGATTGATAGTAGCCAACACATGATTCAGGAAAAGAGACAGTCGCATGATCACATACAAGAGTGGCCAACATGCAACTTAGGTAAACTTCCACCTAGTAAGGAAAGGGCATTAGGGTAGAATCAGTAATTGCAAAGTCATCCTCAGTGATACAGCTGGCCCACAGCATAAACCACTGGTAGCCACAATCAGTTCCAAGCAGTGGTCAGATAAAGTTCTAAGGTCAACAGTAATCAGGCTGAAGATGTGGAAGTTGACTGGAGAGTAAGCACAACAGTCCAAGGAATTACTCAGGGCTCTAGCACCTCAAAAAGAGGAGGAAACAGGTGAAGTTGAAGAAGAATGGCAGCACCTCAAAACAGCATGTGTGAGGACTACAGAACAGATATGCATCTGTGCCAGGTATGGAAATAATGTGCATAAGGAAAGCTGGTGGTGGAATGCAGAAGTCCATGAAGTCATCAAAAGAAACAAGGAGTGCAGGAAAAAGTGGGAGATAGAAAAGACGGACCAGCAAGGAAGGAATACTGGTTTTCTAACAAAGATACTAAGAGAAGAGTTACAATTACAAAGAACAAGGCATCAGGGGCACTCTACCTGCTTTTGGAAAGTGATTCAGTAGATGCCACAAAGAAACAATATCAGGTTGCAAGGCAAAGACAGAAAGAAGTGAGTGAGTCACCCTTCAGAAGGGATGCCAGCAAAAACCTGCTCACCAATCCACAGGACATCAAAGGCAGATGGAGGAATTACTTCCTGCAGCTTCTGAATGAAGAAAACACCACAGAAGCTGTACTGCCCCAGACAAAGCCTAAGATGAGAGAATAGGAGAAGCCCACCATAGAAGAAGTAAGAACAGCACTAGGGAAAATGAAGTCAGGGAAGCAGTAGGCTCAGATGAGGTCACAGGTGATATGATAAAGATGTTGGGTGAGAGGGGAGAAATGGTTCCTGAGAGTACTTCTAGCAGTGTGGAGATAAAGGTGTGTCCCAGATGACTGGAGAATAAGCATACTAGTGACAGTGTACAAGAACAATGGGGACTTTCACAACTGTGGGCAGTACAGAGGTATCAAACTCCAGTCATATTGCATGAACATTCTGGAAAGGGTGATTGATAAATGAATGCGTAGCGTAGCAGAAAGTAAGATAGAAGATAAGCAGCTTGGATTCAGATCAGAATGCAGCACAACTGATCCAACGTTTGCAGTGAGACAGATACTTGTGAAGAAGCTAGAAATGAGGAAAGAGACCAACTGGGCATTCCTAGACTTGGAGAAAGCATATGACAAGGTCCCAGGAAAGCTGATTTAGGCAGTCCTGCAGTAGTTCAAAGTCCAAGAAGCATTAGTAGAATTAGTGCAAACTATATACAAGGACTCAATGACTTAAGTACGAACAGGGTTCAGTCTCACAGAGGAGTTCCCAGTGGGTGTGGGTGTGCATCTGGGTTCATCTCTGAGCCCCTTGTTGTTCATACTGGCAATGGATAACATTCATAAACAGGTCATAGGAGACAGATCAATAAAGTTTCTGTATGCAGATGATGTGGCATTAGACTCTGACAAGAACTTCAGAAAAGGATAGGGGAATGGAATGCAAAACTGAAGGCACATAGGATGAAACTGAGTACAGATAAGACAGTTATAATGGCAGCAAATGGGGGAAATATGAAGAAACTGAGAATTAAGATAGAAAGGAAAATAGCGAAAAAGGTTAATAGCTTCAAGTATCTGGGAGGGATGGTAAAGAGAAGGGAAGTCCGAATGAAGAAGTCAAAGCTAGAATCAGAGGGGCTGCAGCCAACTCGCACAGAGTATCAGGTGCAGTGTATGACAGAAGAATGCCAAAGAAGGTGAAAAGTAAGGTGTACAAAACAGTCATGCAACCAGTACTACTGTATGGTACAGAAATCTGGGCAGTAAAAGCAGAGCAGTTCAGGAAGCTAGTGGTGATGGAAATTGGAAATAAAGTGCCTGAGATGGGTGGTAAGATGAACACTGCAGGATAGAACAAAGAAATGAGGACATAAAAGTAGAAGCCAAACGAGCTCCAATTGTAAAACATCAAAGAGACAGATTATCGTGGTTCTAGCACATGTGCAGAAAAGCAGAAGACAAGCTATTGAACAAGATTTGGGACACATAAGAAGAAGGCAAGATGAAATGAGGGTGTCCAGCAAAAACTGGATGTATTTTGTGAGAGAAGACCTGCAACAGTCTAATATGAGTGTCAAAAAAGGTAGGAGATTGGCACTGAATAGAGATAGATGGTGACAATTGAAAAATACTCTGGCCCCATGTAGAAAATGGGGAAACGGGATAATGAGAACATCTGCTCAGTGCACAGAATTTAGCTGGTTAACTCCACTTATTTTTCCTTATGTCTGCAACCCTGTGCTACATTGATAGCACAGAGTCATATTGCTCTTTCAAAACTTACTATAACCATTAGCAAATATTTCAAGTTTATTCAGACACTGATTTAACTCCCTGAGATGCTTTAATCTGTTGTCATACACATTCCAGACAGCTCTGTACAGCCATTTATGAAAGCCATATAACAGGTCAGTGATTGTCTTCTTCAACTGATGATTGTTCTACATCTATGAAGTGCCCCTCACATTCCTTTTGATCCTTTATCTTTCACTTTTTCTCAATTTTAATGATAGGATCCTGCATACAACCAATAATGCTTACCACATTTAACAAAATCAAGTCAGATACCACCCTTTAAATGCAAAAAAGACAAAGAAGAAAGAAGGAAAGAAAAGAATAAAAAAGGAAAAAAAAGAACATTTTAATGCTATAGAAATGTAGTGACAGAAATGCAATCCTGTAGCTATATACAATGGAACTGATCAGTTGTAAACCTTTGCTAGGTACATATGTGAGAAATTTAGCATCTGACATCAAGCACAGTGGAAAATGAAAGACTTATCTCTAATATGTATAAACCACTGCACAGCTGCCTACTATATCACATCTATATATTTTGTATGTTGTTTTCCTAATACAATAACTTGCAATAGTAGACAAGGAGTTATTGCAATAGTACCTAGTTATTTATTTATGTATTTATTTTTATTGCCATTTGTTTACCAGGAAAGTGCAACTGGGGACAGGTGCCATTTTTCAGAGGAGACACAGGGAGAAAACCTCCAAGGTATCATATTTAATGCAACCAATATTTACAATAACACATTTTAATGCAGTTTTAGTGAATACATAGCATAATATTCATTATAATAAAATTTGCATTGATATTCACAAACATTAAATTTACATACCTTGTGCTGAGACTTTACAGATAGAAGAGTAGTTTATAAGGTAGGAATAATTTACAAAATACAATAGAGAGAGGTAGAGGAAATAAGCAAGTCTTTGAGTGTTAACAGAGAAGTAGTGATGAAATAGTAATTTGGGTGTGCTAATTAAAAGTAGGTATAGTAGTTATAGTAAAATAAAGTGAGGTATTAGAAGGAGATAAGGGATTTACTGCTTTGAAGTGAAGAAAAGTGATGAAGGGTGTTAGAGAGCTCTGTCCCAGATGAGAAGCAGGGACAAAGCCAGGAGTCAGAGAGGAAGCCTTTTGGTAATGGTTTGAAAATATTAGAGGTGTGTGATACACTTGATCGATATCGGAATTTTATTCCATGTTCTAGCTGCAATACTGGAATAGAGACTGACCCCAGCAGTCCTTTATATTTTGTAGATGGTAAGCAGTTCTTTATTATTTGACTGAAGGGGATGATTTGGAAAATAGTATTGAAGTAGAGGTCTAATTGCTAGGCAGGCAGATGGGCTATGGATAATTTTATGGCTGAGTATAAGAGAAGTGGTAATGAAGCTCAAGCCAGTTAAGTGTTTTATGTGCTAAACAGTGGTGGGTCTGGTAAGGTTTGTTACAAGTGAATCTAGCAGCTTTGTTATAACACTGTTTAAGTTTAGAACTAAGTGAGACTTTTAGGTTGGTCATGATAGGGGCTCCATATAGAAGAGAAGGTAAGAGATAAGTGGTAGCTAGAGTTACTTTGCCAGAGTCTGTAAGGAATGTCTTTACCGTGTGTAGGCTGCCTAGTTTCTGATGGGTTTTCTTGATGCTGTTGTGGATACGTAAATTGAATTTAAGATTGTCGTCGATTGTCATGCCAAGTAGTTTTGCATGTGGGGTAACTTCAGTCATGGTATATTTACAGAAAAAAAATTTAAAGTTTTTTTTTTATGGAAAATGGATTTTAGAAAAAGAGAAGTAATTATACTGTTGCCAATTTTCAACAGAGTTGAAGGCTTCTTGAGTACTGCTCTGAAGATGTATTAGGTTATCAGAAATGCGTATTAGGGTATTCTCATCAGTGTACTGTATAAGGGAAGATTGCTAAGAGAATTTATGTAAAATTGCTAGTGAATACATTAAAGAGTAGAGGGCCAACAATGGAGCCTTGTGGCATACCAGTATTGACAGGAAGGATGAGTGAAAAAAATGAATAAAAGAAAATATAGTTATATGATATAATGTGTTTTTACTAGTACATAGATGACAATTGACCTAATAACAGTTTCTCAGAGAATGTATATACTTCTGCCCTTTGGTACACACATGGGAATTATAATCATTCTTGACTCCTATGCTGGTGTACCAGTTATTAATAATGATACATGGTCCTTGAATGATATCCTGACTATAACCAACTCAATCACTGCACCTTGAGTTAGAAGGCATGCATAACAGGGCTGCCACAGCCAACAACTTGGGATTTTATGTGTCAGCATACAACTACTGTGACCGCATGCACCTCCAATCAACTAATACAAAATATATTTTCTAAACTTTTCTTTGATATATCAAAACTGAGGCAGATGTAGTGGTTAAGGTGTTTACCTTACAGACACAAGGTGCAGGGTTTGATTCTCACATAGGGTAATTGACTAGGCTTAAAATGGCCCACAATGGCACGTAGCTTAATACTAATCTATGAACTTGTGATAACCCCACTTAAACCCGGGGCAGTAGCTAAGGAGCCTCAATCCTCACCACTGCGTTGGGTAAGGGAACGTCACTGAAATTAAGGATAGAGATACACAATTTTCACTAAGAGTACACCGAGAACTGGCTCCAAACCTGGGACTAGACTATATGCTTCACTCCAGGTCCCCAAATGAGTCTTCACACTAACCACTGCAGAGCACTGTGTCCCAGTTCTAGATATTTAACACACTCACTCTTAAATATTTGGTATTCAAACATACACTCTTGAGAAAGTCTGGCACAGATTTACCTGCTGTGTCCTCTTTCCCAAATTACAAGGTAATGTTTACCACCAGTCAGATACCACAATACCCTTCAAAAGGGGTGTTCAATTATATTGGGTAAAATAAATATTGATATAAATAGTAGCATGTAATCTAAGTAGTAACACTTTTTGCAGTGGCCCTGGTGTTATCATAATAAGCATAAACACTGTCAGGTTACTAAGAGTACTTTTGAAATAACTAGCCACATTAAAAACTAGTGAAATATTTAATAATAAATAAATTATTTAAACCATCTATACACTAAATAACTGATTTTAATAAATCACAGAATGTTTTCATACACAGGAATTATGAAAATAACACTGTAAGATAGATTTCATACTGATTGTAGAAAAACTCCAACTAACTATAGCTCCCTAACTATCTAAAGATTAACTGTCCCTGTCTAATCTAATTAACTCAGCAAGGCAAGATGATACTCTTACTTCTGCCAGGCAAGATAAGAATTTATGCCCACTCTTCAGGATGTTGATTAGTCCTCAGCAACTGGAATAATAAATCCTACTATTACTGCTGAACAGCTTTGGAAAATCTGAGTGATAACTACTAATCTGGAAAACAACTGACAACTGAACAACTACAATAACTACTACTTTCACTCAGAACCTGCTTTTATAGCAGATTTTTTAAAAGTCAGAGAAAGCTGTCATGAGAATTCTACTCTCTCATATCAGACTTTTAAAAAGTAAACAAAACAGCTGCCGTAGAGATTCTATTCCTTTCAGCTCTGCACACAATGACATCACATCTAAGTCAGCTGATTGGCATAACCTACATTCAGAATTATTTTTTAAAAAACATGTACATTTGGTCAGCCAGAGGAGCACTGTTTGATTCAAATATCTTACATAAATCAAAGTAACAATCAAAAAACACAAACCTATTTACAAAATTATAGCTAGTCATGCTGGCATATATAAAACAGGGCAATTTACAATTATTTACAAGTATTTACAAAACGTCAGTCAGTCATGCTAGCACAGATAATATCTAATATTCTCACAGAACCTATGAAACTATGAATCAAAATTAAAGTCAGAACCCATCATTACTGATGTGACAGATATCAATGGTACCCAATATCTAAATACAGCTCAGGGACTGGCAAATAATACCACAGTGAGCATACACTGAAGAATCTTCCAACTAAGTGCCAACAATTTAAATACTAAATGGGGCTTGCTAGAAAACAGGTATGAAAAAAGGGTCTACTTTACGTTGTCGAAGGCCGACAATATCAAATGTGATATTGTTGGCACCAGATTAGCGAAAGCAAAAAAAATTGAACGTTTAAACGGAAATCTCTGTAAGGGGAGATTTCCATTTAGTTCAATGTAGTGCGGTCTCGGAGTTGGTATATTTAAGTAGGGGATGTGGGGGGTGCGGCCCCCCATATGGGGGTTGCTGGGGGGCTTGCCCCCCCCTGCTTGCAAAGGTAAGTTTTTATTTATTTTTGTGTTTAGGCATTTTTCTTTATCTTTCGATGTTTCAGAATTCAATGATATGGTGTCGACCATATCAGATTCGATATTCTGAAACTTTGATAAGATAATATAGACGCTGAAAAAAACATATATTCTATGTGTTACTGAGACATGGCTGATATGGCAACAATTGTTTGTTTTGTCATATTTCTAACAGCGGTAATATCTTCTGGGACATCAGAGTCTCCAGAAAATAGATGTTGGTGCACATCTGATGGTAAAAATCTGTGTACAGGTACCCAATAGATATCTAGTTTGTTTTATCATATTTCTAACAGTGGTAATATCTTCTGGGATATCACAGTCTCCAGAAAATAGATGCTGGTGTGCATCTGATGGTAAAAAACTGTGGACAGGTACCCAATAGATATCCATGAAAATGTGTTCAAGATCTAAAAATTTTATTTCATTGTACTTGTCCTTAATTAAATATATTATTGAATACAATGTTCTCTTTGGTATGCACCAAACAAAGCACACTGTCTCGCTAGAAAGGCCAGAGAGATTTCTAAAAACAGCAAATCAATATTTCATACCCTGCAATTCATGGCCTATGTTTTGCTTTCCATGCCATGAAGAAACCAGCCTTCGTGTGAACTCCTATACCCTAAAAGGACCAGTGACATCTTAAACACCCACATGAAAGGCCTTAATCCATATCAACAAATTAATATAACTCCCTAGAAAGATAAGTTCAAAACCCAACACATTCCCTACCTATAGAACAAACTTCCTTTATATAGTAACCATAGAATTATTATAACTACCACAAAGCCAATTTAAATGAATAGATAAATAACCACTAATACACTACAGGGATTACCTGTATTAACCTCCTAGATAAAGGAGGTGAGCATTATCAGTATGTCTTTTCTTAAAGTGCTTAAGGGCTAGACATCTTATGGTCCCAGTGACTGTTTGTCTTATAATTTCCCATGCTCATACTAATGATATAAAAGGTAAAACTAGCCTGTGACTTCCTCAGTCTGGGAAAGTAATCAAGGAGCCTGAATCATCACAACTGGCACTGGAGAGGGACTTTCACTTGAAACATAAAGGATATACCCAGCATTTCCAGATGCAGCTCTCTGCATCAAGTGCATTTTCCTTTAAGTACACACAGGGAACACACTCAGTCCAGGGTCTGGGTTTCTCTATCTGTCTCCATCCCTCAGTAAGACTCCCCACTGGCACAGCTGTATGGTTGGGTCCTCACCTGAGTGTCCAAGCCAAGTCCTCCAGTACCCTCTCTGTGAAACCAGTGCTTCATGTCCTTGCTCCAAGTAGCTGACACACACACATTTTGAGATTTGATTTTCACAGACACACACACATACATACACACACACACACACACACACACACACACACACACACACACACACACACACCTGAGAAAGACTGGCAGAGATTTACTAGCTATTCCTCCTTCTACCCAGACTATAAGGTACCAACAACGAAGGTTCAAGGAACTCAACACTAGAAGAAAGACTAGAAGAAAGACAGCACCAAAAAAAGTGGAAGGGCAACTACAAATGGCAAGAAAACAGATGGAGACAAGGGGATCAAAGAGCAAGGAATCCCCACAGGGGTTACTAGTACAGGAAGGTGAACCTACTGGTATTAGGGTCACTGATGGGGTGGTATATAGTGTAGGAGACTTCAAAATATATAATTACACACAATACCCCATAAACATTGAACACTTTGATACATTTTCGAAAGGTATGAAATATATTCCTAGAAGGAAGTTTGATCTGGTTGATACTTTAGTCGAGTTCAAGTTATTCTTGAAAAAGGTAAATTTGGGTATATTTTTTCAAAATTCATCTGATAAACATTCAAAAATGGACTGCTTAAAGAAGAAAAGTAATTTCACTCCACCCATGCACAATACCCTATCAACCTTTGAAAAGGTGGTCAGTAAGAAAATATATGAACTATATGGTAATTTACAAAAATCAGGTGATTCTTCCCAGTGGAATGTAGCAGTCAAAAAACTATTAGATTCTATATATTCTCAAAATATTAGGATTATGACTACAGACAAGGGGGGTGGAGTGGTATTGTATGATATGGATAATTATATTGCCAAAATATTTGACATTTTGAATAATTCCGAACAATATGAAGTAGCTTCTATCAATCAGATAAATATTGCCCATAGAAGAATTGACCTGTATCTAGAAGAATTTCTATTGGATGATCGAATCACGTTTGAACTGTACAATTTTTTTAAAAGTAGAGTACCCCATAATGGCAACTATAGTAGGAATTCCCAAAATACACAAAAACATCAGAGATCCTCCTTTTAGACCCATTATCTCAGGAAGTCGTAGCAAGGCCTTTCCATTTGGTAAGGTCATTGATCAATGGTTAAAGCATATCTACAAGTTGATACCACACATTATTAAGGACTCCTGGGAATTTTTAGGGAAGTTCAAACAAGACATATGGGACCCCAATTTATTATTTGTTACCATAGATGTAAAGGATTTGTTTTCGTGCATACCTAAAGCAGATGGGGTGACTAGATTTATTAACAGTCTAAATAAATACAGTCAATTACAGTGGGACAAGATCGATATACTAACAGAATTCATCAATATTGTGCTAGATAATAACTTCATATTCTTTGAAGGGGAGTATTACAAAAAAATAGCGGGTGTAGCTATGGGGGCTGCTTGTACCCCCATATATGCCAATCTCGTCCTATTGGATTGGGAGGAGGAATTTGTATTGGAATCACCCTGGAAGGAGTACATATGTTGTTATGTCAGGTACCTGGATGACTTATTCATCCTTTGGAAGGGGGATGAGAAGAAATTGATGAATTTCATCGATTACATCAATGGTAGTACTTCCTACTTGCAATTTACTTATAACATCAGTAAGACAGGAATAAATTATCTTGACACTTACATATTCAGCGATGGACACACTTTTCAGGCTAAGATCTATGGGAAAGGCACTTTTTGCAATGCCTATTTAGAGTTTTCCAGTAATCATCCCTATACGCAGAAAAGAAGTATTTTAAAGGGGCAATGCATAAAGGCTGCTAGGATGACCTCCAGAAAGGAAGATATGATTCTTGAGATGGCCTTTATTGGCAAACTATTTAGACAGAGAGGTTATCCTGAGGCCATGATCAAGGACATCACTGAATATGTTATACGAGAATGGGGTAATAAATATATACCTATCTTGGGCAAGTGTTTATTGTCAACCAGTGCAAATGAATGTAGTACATCAGGATATCATAGGTCATATATAATACAATTTGGACATCATGTAGGGGAAGTGAGAAAGATTGTAGATAGTAATTGGAATATTCTTACTAGTGATGAAGGAATTTGTGATAGAGTGGGTGAGAAACCAACATATGTATATAAAACAGGGATGAATTTCAAAAAAATGATTGACATTAGGTCTAATCACAGAGATAATTCCGGGAACACCCATAGGACAGGGACTAAGCAATGCGGACACTGCAACCAGTGCCCTTCCATTTTACAAGTGGAGTGTATTAGTTTAGAGAATATTATTAGAAGTAGGATTTATCTTTGTAAGGGAAATTGCCAGACCCAACATGTTGTCTATATAGGAAAGTGCATGTCCTGTCCAAGTTTTTATGTTGGAAAAACGGACAGGAAATTACGTAATAGAATTTACGATCATTTGTATTGCATAAAAAAGAAGGACATGAATAATGCACTATACAGACATTTAGCTGGTAGTGCTGGTTGTAACACCTTCAAATTTGCCATTCTTGAAGTAGTTAGGAACAACCCCGGGGGGGGGGGTAACATCAAGGCAATTTTGGGGGAAAAAGAGATCAAATGGCAGCTAAAGCTAAATGCGGCAATTCCACCAGGTATCAATGAAAATATTCCTACTAAGCCCCTTATAAGAAATTAACAATGTTGTAGTTTTGTCAGAGAGAGACATATAGACATATATACATATACACTCAATCAAATATGTGTATAAAATAATTTTTCATTGTTAAATATAGGCATTTATATACTTTGGTAATGCACAATATATTTAGGCAGGTCATAACTATATATTGTATTTGTTATGTAATTAGTATTTACTGTAGGATTATATCTTACATTTGATATTGTTCCTTTTATGCACTCCATGCATTTGTCATATTTTATATGAAACATTCATCTAGTATGTATTATTACAGTTGGGGTATGGTTCATATTCCACCAATAGAGAACTTTTATTATATGATTGAATTTTGATGCTGTTTTAGGCATTTTTTAACCATTATTAATACTGATAATATTTAGAAGGCTGTTTATATAGGTTTTACCAAATCTATGTTCTTATGTCTTTAAAACTTAATGGTAGTTTAATTGGTCAGGTGGTGTTTTAGGCGGGAATTTTAAAGTATTTAAGAGACAAGGTTTGATATATTCAGTGTTCTGATGAAATCTACACTGGGTAGATGAAAGCGCTCAACCTTCGTTTTGTATTTCAATAAAAGAAGTTCTTTGTGACATATTCGTGGATCGTGGTTTGTTCTGGGAACAGACTATAAGGTAGTTATACTGCCACCTGACACCCCAAAGTCAGCTACTCTAAGGCTCTTACAAGGGTACCCAATTACACTGAGTGAAATTAATATTAATGTAAATGCTAGAATTTGGCCAATGCAGTAAGACTTCCAGGAGTGGCCATAGTTTAACCAAATATATATTAAGTCCTCTCAAAGTTTAAAATATTCTCTAAAGGACCAGCCACAGTGAAAAGTTGAAATATATTTAATAATAAATAATAAAAGAACATGAAGATACTAAATATCTATTTATAATAAACAGCAGAGTTTAAATCACAGGAAATATTAAATATAACACAGGTTCACACAGTTACAGAAAAAACAATACTTAACTAATCTCACTATATTTTCCTGACTGCTCTAAAGAATTATTATTCCCCAATTCCTTGCTAGAGCAAGGCAAGATGAAGTAGGTGAGAGATCCTTCTTTATCAGGTTACAAAAACAAAGTGCTCTGAGGCTTCAGTCTCACCTAGTATTAAACATTATCTTTAGTGATGGATTTCAGAATGACATTGCATACATCTGGTCATCTAACTTCTGGTTCCTATGCAACCCACCATTACTAGAAACTGCCAGGAATTAGCACCTATGTATCAATAATACACACATACAGAGCCTTGCTAAGATCTCCTGCAGCTCCTGGAAGTCATAAAATTATTTCAAACTTCCACCCTTCCAAAGTAGCAATTAGTTCACCCCAATGACAATGCTGGTAGCTTTCTAGTACAGACATTTTGTCTCTGGCTGCATTGAGAACTGTAAAATGGGTGTACCTGAAAACTTCAAAAGCCTACAATATCAAAGACCAAATATTTGAGATGAAAGCATCAAAACCTTAGTTCAATGAATGACCACATCGGCAAATCATTCCCACGGTAAATAACCTGTTGGCCAACAAGACAGACTTTGCCCTTTTCCCAACTATAGTGTGATCTCAGAGTTGGCATATTTAGTTAGGGGGGCTGTGCTGGGGCATAATCCCTCCATCTGGGTGGGTTGGGGATGGTATGGTTTTGTTTTTTTTTAATTGTGATATTACCCCGGGAATGGATTTGATGATCCAGTCATTTGCTGAAGTGAGGTTTTGATGCTTTCGTGTCGACAATTTGGTCCTCAATATTGTGGGCTTTTGATGTTTTGAAGTAGACCCCCTATAAGATGCAATCTTTATGACCTAAATTAAGTAATTTAATTTATTACTATTTTTCAAAGTCAGGTAGATCGAGATTAACAACTTCTCTTCCAGTATCTTCTGTTAAAAATACATGCATTTCA
Source organism: Protopterus annectens (assembly GCF_019279795.1). Lineage (NCBI taxonomy): Eukaryota > Metazoa > Chordata > Ceratodontiformes > Protopteridae > Protopterus > Protopterus annectens. The sequence goes on from NC_056738.1 coordinate 261,172,992, forward strand.
ACAGTTACAGTAATACATGCACATGTCTTTCTCTATCCAGCAGGACACACTGTTGATACATTTTTAACACAAGAAACTTTACAAATACATTTTCAACACAAGCATCTGTATAAATCAATTTGATAGTCAAATGACATATTATTCTTTACAAAATTCCGGCTAGCTGTGCTGGCATATGTTACACATCCACTGCCCTACTTCTTCTGGCATATCTGGCAATACCTCACATTGTTGGGTCCATGACAGAAGAATGAAATGCCAGATCACTGATGACCACATCGCAGAGACGACATCGCCAACAGTGGACATCCCAGACAATGGTGAGTAGTGTAGAATGGGAGTTAGTCCCATTCCTTCACTGTAGTGCGATGTCGGAGTTGGTATATTTAAAAATGGGGGTGTGGAGGGTGCCGCCCCCCTGCTATACACATTTTAATGTATGTTTTGCGTGTATTACGGGAATGGAAATGTGTTCTGTTCCATAATTACTTCACTTACCTTTGTCAGGAATGTCTGCTGTTGGCGATGTTGTCTCGGCTATGTGGTCATCGATGATCTGGCATTTTGTTCTTCTGTCGTGGACCCACATTGTCACATAGCCTACAAAATGACAGCCCAGATGCTGAAACAAGCTTAGATGAGTGTTAAAAACAGTTTATTAATCAGTTTTAAAAACAGACTTGGCATATCTATAGGTACAAAGAAATACCTAGAAAGTAAAATAGCTACCAAATCTAGGTTCATTAATTCTGTTGTCAAGCTTGTGTAGAGCTAATTTTCAAGGCGTTTGACTGCCATAACTATGCGTTCATATTTTCCACTTAACATAAAAGTATCAGGATTATGCTTAAGGAAGTTAATCAAATGATTATTCTGATTGTAAGAGTGCATTTCCTTAATAAACATGAAATGTATTGTGTAATATATATTTTTTATTACTTTTAATTATTTTTATTATTAGAATACTTATCTGGTGATAGACCTTTCAGAGGTTTGTTTCTTGTATAGACTTTCAGTTATAACTAGATAAGACATTATCTTATGGACCAGGCCAAGGGAACTTCTAAGTATATAAGAAACCATGTACAATGACAATTCCTAAAGCATTTCAGAATTACTCATTTTCCAACCTTATTATTTTCTAGTAAGGAATCATGGTTTTCAAGATATTTCATGTGGCTTTGTTTAAAAGCAAATGAATGAAGTTTTCTTTATTCCTCCATACTTAGGTTTTGCCCAGAGGCTCCAATTCCTTTACCCCATCAGCCCATTGTGTTCCTCTCTCAGGGTAGGAACCAGGCAACTCCAAACTGTAGCAGCTCTATAGGCCATTCATTCACGGCTAGAGGTCATAACTTGCAATTTTGTACCCCAGAAAAGTGAGAGTTGTTTGGAATGGGTCCAACCAGTCTTCTGGACCTGCAGGACTCCAGTCCTTATGCTATAAAGTTCCCAGATATGCTACAGCTGTCTTGAGCTCCTTAAGTACTGCCCACTGTGGGGAAACATCCATACCGTCACATACATAGGAACATAGGTACAATACTAGGCAAGAGATCACAGGGACAATAAGAGGCCTAGTCATATGCACCTTTAAGTAGATACTCCTAAACGGGGTCTATATCAGAACATCAAAGTTTTAAAACTTCGAATGTTCTAATGTCAACCCGTTTTAATCGAATGCTAAAAATAGCGAAGCAACAGAACACCGAATTTTTTTCCTAAGGAAAAAATTTGGTTGGCCGGTTCTGTGGCTTCGCTATTTTCAGTGCTGTGGTGGAGATTTACGGGTCAGGCTCAGGAAAGTGTGTGATTGTGTGGTTGTTAGGATTAGGGCGCAGGTTAGGTGAGTTAGGGTTAGGGTGCAGGTTAGGTGAATTAGGTTTAGGGGTGGGTTAAGTGAGTTAGGGTTAGGGCGTGGGTTAGGTGAGTGTGCAATAATGACAGATCTTAGGGTTAGGGTTTGGGTTAAGGTAAGTGGATAGATAGCAGTGTATGTATAGTTTAGTATAGGGTTAGTTGTAGGATTATAAGTGTATGTGTGTGTATTGATGTTTTTTTGGGTGTGCTTGTGTTGTGTGTATGTGTTTCGGAATAACAAATTTTTTCCCAAAGGAAATAATTCGCTGTTCTGAATGATCGATATTATGTGGTTTACATATTTTAGGTTCGATGAAATAGCATTCGCTATTTTCATCTTTCCATAACATGATATAAACGCTCCTCTCACCATGACTTTCAGCATCCTGAAGCTTAGTCAGTCGTTTTGGCAATTAAACATCTCTTGCCACCCTTTATGAGTACTTAATAGTGCCGACCTCACAAATCAAGCACAGTTACATGTGATAACGCTCATGTAAATTTATAGCTACCCATCCAATCATCAAGACTAGCCTTAAAGGCAAAAAAGTAGTAATTTATTTCATAGGCTGGGAATTCGAGTTAAAAATCTGTCCATCCAGTGAGTCCTGTTTATTTGTTGGTGTAAATTTCAATGGCATAAATGTGGTAGCTCTCTCTGTTAGATTCAGTTGCAGCGTATTGTTGGGAACTTTAGATAGGTCTTTTACAAGCTGAAGTGGGTTTGCCATGGAGAAGTCCCTAAAGATGGTTTAATGTGGTTGCAGGATAGTATCATTAAGCTTGACATTGAATATAACTGATTTGTGGTCAGACTTAACTCAGGATATGGAGATGAATGTTGGTGTACAAGTTGGGGCTAATTTGGATGGACCAGGTCGAGGATATTAGAGCATCTGGTTGGTAGTTTTATTATTTGCTCCAGTGCACTGGTATTAACAACATCTACAAAACTCTTAGCATATCATTTTTGGATGTGTAAATGTTCCATTCAATGCTTGTGTAATTAAAGTCCTGAGGCAAGAAAGAATTTGGTTGGATATTTTGCCCCTTAGTGATATTAAAGATAATTTCCATGATCTTTGAAGGCATTGATGGGGATATGTAGCTAGCAATGATTTAACAGCTGGATTTGTTATGGGTGATTTGAATCTCCAGAATATCCCCTGAAAACCTAATGTTCCCACAAGATGTCACCCAGGTAATGAACCAGAGCCACCTGCTTAACCATAGCATAGGAGAACAGTTAGTAACTGCTCACTTCCATCCATTGAAAGCCATCCCATCAGGCACCCATGCGATTAATCAAGCAGTCACAGTCAGAGCTTTAGCACTCTGTCATGCAGGCCATCTAGAGAATGCAGTTTTGTATTCAATAATTAGTCAGATCAATAAGATATAAGTGCTACATGACCTCCCCACAGAGTCCACCCAATTACCTTAGTTAGATGGAATGCAGAATTTGACTGACTTCAGTAGCTACACATCCTAAAGTTTAAAATACCCATTATTGTCCCTTAATCTTTAATAATTTCTGACCTAATATTGTAATCATAATTTATAACTTTTTTGCCAAGTTTCATGATGCCATGTGTATTAAAATTAAAAGTGATATAATTACTATTGTTCCAGATATATATTTTTGTAGAGTACCCTGGAAAGCTTTGGTATCTTTTGTTAAAGGAGTGATGTGGAATTTAAAGTTATCAGTTTACCTGTAAATCCGCAGTCCATTTTCCACTTTTATATTCATAAGAATAGTCCAGAAAGAAATAACTTCATAAGAATCCTGTAAGACACCACTGACAAACCTCATCAAGATGAAAGGGTAACCTCTCACCATGACTTTCAGCATCCTGAAGCTTAGTCAGTCGTTTTGGCAATTAAACATTTCACAGTCTAGCTTTAATGCATTAAACATGTCAATTATTTATGTTTCTCTAGGTCTCCTAGTCTATAGTAACTGGTCAGCTACAAAACTCCTTAATAAACAATCGCACAGCACTAGCTTAATGTTTTTGTGGGTCAACAAGCCTTACTCTACCCCTGTGTAACCACTATCATTTACTTATAAATATTAAATTCATGGACACATAACTGTGGAAAAGGCAGGAACACCGGATAAGGATGAAAACACAGCACTAATAGCAATGCCTCTCCCACTGAAATGATGGGAAAGGTAATCAGGGACTAATAACATCAGTGAGTTATAATCGGTCACTTACAACTTGTCCAGTTATTACTCACTGACCTTTAGAGAAGACATTGTTCATTTATATGGAATCATTTTGTCTAACAAGGTCAGTCTTTCATTAATTGCTGCTGTTCTGTCCCACCAAATAATGCTCCATATTTCCTGTACAAAATCAACGAAAACGTAACTCATACTATGTTAGTACATGGACATGTCCCAGATCTGCAGTAACAGGCTGCATTGGTACCAGTTCACAAATGAGGGGTTCATATCAAAGCTAGATAATTGTATACTTATAAACCTGATTAATATTCTACATAAAATTATGGGAAAGCCATAACAGAACCCTAACCAAACAACATGAAGGACATACTTCTCATAAGAATGTATGTACAGTGGTAGACTGCTGAGGGAAGTGGATGTGCTTGAACTTCTGATTCTACTACTGCTACCAATTACTATATCAGGAACAGGCTGTAAGACAAGAAGATGACTGCAAGGATATAAAGGGCAGTCTATACTCAAGCCTAGGTATCAGCATGTTAACAGTGTGAGGAAAAAAGAGGAAAAGGGTAAAAAATTATACTGAAGAAAATTGTGTTTAACTATGAATTAAAACTGATGTATCTTGATGTATGTAATATATGAATGTAAAATGTGAAGTTACCACTTACATGTGTCATAACAGATGCAACTTTTAACAAAATCAGTATTTTCCTATTATGGCCCACTAGTTCTTTATTCTTATCTCCTCTCATTTCTTTTATGCGTACACATGCCCCCCACACACACACACACACACACACACACACACACACACACACACACACACATGCACACAATTTGAGATGCAAAAGACAATATTTAATTAGTGAAGAACACTTCTAAGTCTTATTGAGGTAGAAGGTAGATAACTTTCAAAATCATAAACCACATATGATGTACTTTTTCACTCTCGCTCACTCATTCTTAGCTTCTGCAATGTATGATGTGCCATCTCCGCATTTAGGACATTAACAACATCAGCATGTTGCCTGGTGGATTAGTTTGAAGTATTGCAGTGTATTATGCAATTTTATCTCATATAGGCATCTATTTTTCCAGAGTATCATACATATCATACACTGGAAAGCACTTGACAAAATACATTTCTTCAAGGCTCTTTCTAATTATGTCTTCATGTGTTGTTTGGCAGGAAAGGGATCAGTAAATGAGTTAACTTTTTCTATGGTCTCAATGAAAGAAATACAGATATTCTTAAAATAATCATAAAAGAAATTGCAATTTTAATAATCCTGCCTTTCATTTAAAGGTACTCTGTGTTGCTTGTTCATTTGTTAATTTCAACAAACGTATTTGTTCTTCTGGTACAGAAAGAATCCATAGCCATTTCACCCTTTAGCAGTGCTTTTGATTTACCTTTTGTTATCTTTTATTTTACTGTAATATGTTAATTATAACTCCGTGTCAATCAAAGATCAGTTCTATGGAGAAGAATAGGCAGTGCTGTTTAGTAATGTGAACAAAGCACGGGACTAAAAATGACATCAGTAGTAATGTTTGTAGGCATAATGAGTCTCTGTAGGCCTATATCTACTCCTTAAACTAAATTATGCATCTTATTGAGTCTGTTGAGCCACCTGTTTGTGAGATAACGAATTAAACATTAAAAGGACTCTGGTTCTGAGCTTCCTAAGGCCTAATAGGGGAAAAGTCTGTGGTGATCCCTTGAACTATGACAGATGCATGACTGTTGTATAAAGAACATGTAGTAGTCAGACACATTATTTAATTGACTCAGATCACATTCTGTGTGACTAATAATCACACATGAGACACAGTCTCAGAAGAATTAGATCATTCCTCTTAATGGTACTGCTATGTAATGCTTTGAGTAAGGACTATAATGTGTTTGCCTTCTTTGTGATGAATTGTTGCTACAGTGAACATATGGTCTGTCTAAAGTTGCGGCCTTAGTGAAAGTAAAGATCTCCACAGAACAGACCTCCTGAAGACATAACAGGCATTTCTCTTCATTATTATTATCAGCAGTTTTGTTAATAAAATAATAAAATAAGGTTTTTGTTGATAATATAATAAAATAACAGTGTAACAAAAATGGGTGATTGTTCTGTATTTCTTCATGTAATCCTTGTTCCACTGGCACATAATTCATTTTCTCAAGACAAAACATGAAACTTCATATCAATAAATTGCAATATAAATTATTAAAACAGAATTGTACTTGTCTAAGTCACTAACCAAGGGGAAAAAAAGTATCTTCTACCCAAGATATTATGTCTAGCTAGTCGTCACTCATAGAAGTTAGTTATTCATTTTTCCCTAGAAAATCTAAAAAAATGCTTCCTTCATATACTGTTATAATACATCAGTGCTATAGTTTAGCAAAGACGTCAGTTCTACACCACATAACAAGACTTTTAATGCTTCTGTAATCCTTAAAGAAGAGTCCTAAAATATAATATGCTAAGGGGTTAGCTATACTTGAGTAGAATAAATCTGGTAAAAGTCAATGTAACAGCTTTAATATGCTATACTTACATCTTCTATATACATAATAATTGAGCAATTCTGCATAGCTAACTATGGGCACATTCAGACATCTTCTGGCTTCAAGAGCAAATTAAATAAAGCTTATGATATCTGGTTGTTGATTATATTAAAATTATAGCAATAAAAACATAGAATAGCTACTTTACATATAGTAGCAGTTTGCTGCTCTGTCCTGCTGGAATTTTGTTTTCAGAGTTTATAGTGTAGTTAATGTGGACAAAAAGCTATACATTCTCAGTGTATTTGCAGGTGGTCAACAGTTTGGTTTGGTACAAATATGAAAAAATTATAACAGCTATATAACAAGGTAAGTAAGACAACTAAATACAGTCATCGCCACGTTTTGGTGCACAGTTTTGTATAGTGGTTCAGTATTCATATTTTAACATACACACATTTTTATTGTTGTAGATTAAAGTCTAAATATTTTCTAATGCTGTATTTTTATGTAAATTGCATAGTTATTTTGACTCGTGATCTTAAATAAAAAGCACCAGTTCAATGTCAGATCTGACAACATTTCCAAGTACTGAAAACTCCTGTCAATAATAATTGGTTACTCCGGTTTCCTTTGAGAATGCATAACGCAGAACTGCACGCTGTACTGTTCTCAGCAGCTCAGCAGGTAACACGCAGACCTTTGATGAGGAAGTTAAATGAATACGTGTTATAGATGCACAGCTCCTGCAATGATTCATAGTACACAAATGAAACTGCAACCACACACTAGGGGGCGCCGTACTCCTTAAGTGCCACCCTTCAGATGACACATTAATCTGAAATCCAGTGTAGGCGGGCTTTCTTTTCTGAGTACCTTTGTTAGTTCTTTTTGATTTAGCTTGTACATGTCTTGCTTCTTGTCTGTGTTTATTTACTTTCTGGAGACATTTTCTGTGAACCATGTTTCACTATAGCGTTTGCTCCTCCTAAAGGTGTCATAAAAGTCTGTTAGAACCATGATAGTAAATGTAATTTTCCTTATTACTTTTCCACACCTCCATCTTGCTAACTAACAAATGAAGACTTTATGCACTCTCACATTTTATAAAATACAGTCATATGTATCTCAATACCATTGCTTTGGTATGACTTTTTTCACATGGCCATATGTATTGTAAATATACTGACTGATACCTGCTATAAAAGCAGATTAGCTGCCTATTATGGTATCTGCATTGCTACTGGCAAGTCTCCATTTGCAAGACATTGCTTCAAGTTGCTTCCTACAAAATCTATTCAAAACAACATGGCTGCTCCTGCAGGTAATCAAGTATGATCACATGCATGATTGCAGGTATATCAGGGGAACCTGAATTGGTACCTGGCATATTCAGATCTTTCAGTACATAATTTAATAGCTTTTCTTCTCCAGTTGTTTCTGTTTTGACAGGGGGCCTTCACAGACCCTCAGTATAGCATGTTTCCATTTATCATCTTGCACAAACAAGCGTCATAGTGTTTTATCCAGAGTTGGGTTTCACATTTCAGCCATTAGAATGATAGTGAGATTTACTCATTGATGGTCTACTATTTCTGGGCAAAATTCCATTCCATCAGGGCTCTTGTTTCTCATTCAGCAAGTATTGCATCCCTAATGCACCCATGACTGCACCTTCATTTCACAGTCTTCACATTAACTGGAAAACACAAAACTGAATATTATACACATAAACTGATTTGTTCCATGTGCAAAATTCCTCCTTTAGTCATTACTCCACATCATGATAACAGCAAGCACATCTTTATTTTTAGTAGTTTTTGTAACAGTAAACACTTTATTATTAGTTGTTATGATGATGTTGCAGTGTCATTGTAAAACATTTCATCTGTCTTATAATTTCCTCCTCCAGTTCCTACATTGATAATACATCTGTAAGAGTAGACCCAGTGATCAGGGAGTCCAACGTACAATGCAATAAAGTGTGAAAGTGCACCAGCAAGATTTGGGAATGTCGAATCACATAATTGTGAATTCAAATGAGCGAATGACAGTGTGCATTCGCTCATTTGAATTTGGCATTCCGGGTGCAGATCGCACTATAGTGGGGATCAGGACAAGTACTCTTTCCTTCACTGCAGTGTGATCTCAGAGTTAGTATATTAAATTAACAGGGGGTATGTGGGGCACAGCCCCCCACCTGGGGGGTGCAGAGGGGCTTGCTCCCCTGCATAACGATGTTTGGAGACATCAGGAAATGTCTTCTAAAATGTTACTGTTGTGATGCAGTTCAAAAATGGTCAAATCTGGGTTTCTAGTAAACTATTTTTGATATTTTGATTCAGACACATTTCCAAATTCACCATTTACAGTCGCACAATAGTGCAATCACACATTACATTTTCAACTAAATGAAGGTAAACCACACTGATAATACACCCCAAAGAGTAGTCCCAGTGGTCAGGGATTTTGGAACGCATGTAGACAGTGACCTGGCCTTTGACCATCATGAGCTTACAGTAGAAAGGAAATCATCTATCTAGGTCCAAAGATGTCATTGTTCTTTTGCACACGGCCATCATCATACCAATCATTGCGTATGATTCCCCCTTTGATATCTACCTGACCAGGCATATTCAACAACTGAAGCATTCATAGAGTTTTCTCTCAAAAATAAATCATGGTGTAAACAACATATCCTATGCAGACCACCTACACTTAGTCTCCTACAGACTATTGAGAGACAATCTTTGCCTGACCGACAAAGCATCCTCTGATCCCACTTTGATTGACCTGTTGCACAACCACAAAACAAATAGCATCTGAATTTCCTGATCTAGGAACCTAAACCTCTTCTGCAACATAAATAGGACATGTTAGACAGACAGGTATGTCTCTCAGAGTCTACCCCTTCTCTTTTCTCCCTAACCCAATTTAAGGGTAACTGGGACTCATGGCCAGTGAATTGGAAATTTACCCCTAGTCTGGCATCTATGTCTCTGTCAGACAGAGGCTGCCTGTGAATGCTTAACTGCCCATGTCCTAGCCTACATACCATAGGGTATGAAAACTCATCAGATATATTAGAGAACCATGACTAGGCTTAAAAACACCCAGTGAGGTAATTAGCTTAGTAATCACCTATGAATCTGTGAAGCTGATTACCAAACTCTGACATCTTCTGCACTAATAATATACACTTACATAACAAAGCTCTTGTATATAACAAAGTTCTCTCATCCTCCATGTCAACAAACTCCATACTGTCTATTCATTCAGTATATAACCATTTCCATCACACTGACATAAACTCTGGGATGCTACTATGCTTTTTAGATTATATTTCCTTATTTACACAAAGAAAGATAACTATTACAAAATTGTACTGTTATGGGAAAAAGCAATGTCGGCTAAATGAAGATTGGTATGTATGCATCTGTTTCTCTTTACCATTTTCAGTTAATGGTAAATGTCAATCTTTGCTGATTAAACAGAATATTTTTTTTTCTGAAGACATTGCAAACTCATTTTTTTAAAGTGTGACCACATACTGACATTAAATTATAGTTAACTATGACACTAGACACTACAATGTATGAGTAAGGTATGTCCCTGATGTGCTCAGAAGTGGCACAGTGATGTAAGATGTGCATTCATTTTACTAGAATATGCTCAGACTGATTCTGATCTCTAAAAGATTGGTTATTCAGACAGTAGTGATGACAGAAATATGGTTTATTGTTATTAATTTATATAACTAGTAGATGCAGCTACATGGTTACATCTCCTTTATTTTAACATAGTTGTTTTAATGTCATCTCTTCAGTATTTGCAGCAAATCATAGTTAAATAAAAAGCACATTGTTTCTAAGACGATCCCGTCCCCTTTAAAATGCACAGTAGGTATGAAACTTGTTTCTACTCTTCAGAGTTCAAAGACAAATAAATTAATAATAGCTAGCAATAACATTTCCTCATCTTCACTTATTTGTGTACTTAAGTCCAGATTTGGTGATCAAATCTAATTGTTACCTGATTCTTTTTACCTACCTTACAATGCAAATGTTCTCAAATTACTATCCGTTCACCTTGAAACATACAGAGCCATCTCTGGATTCGATTTTAATGGACATTATGACTTTTGATGCGAGATCAAATATTGCCCTTGATTTTACAACAACAAATGATGTGGTATGTCATATTGTTCAGCAATTATGGTGCAGGACAGAACATTTCAACCTCTTAGCACAAGAAATCTAGACAAAGCCAAAAATAACGGCGGGATCAAAGTTCCAAAAATAGGGACAGAGTTTAAATATTATAAACTCAGAACGTTTCTAGAATAACATCTTTTGCATTAACATACAGTTACTGAAGTATACAAAGTCTGAAACGTAAATGTCTGTCATAATTTAGTGGATTTGATCCACAATTATTTGCCAGAAAACCACACATTTTATGAGGAACAGATCAAAAATATGAGGCAAGAATATGAACATTCTGTGAAACTCAGGATAATTCAGAGGTATGTGCAGGACAGAAGGTATGTTGACTGGATATGAGCTGAAAGAAACCAACAGAAAAATCTAACAGACCACTCACGTGTTATAACAACCACTTATTCAGCAGCTCTTCCCTTAGATTCATAAGTTCGTAGGTTAGTCTACTAGGCATTTGAACTGAGCCTAAGCAATTTCTACCACATGCTACCCCTTTCCCTTTCCCTAAGAGACTGAAAGAGAGACTAGGATATATTGGCTGTTACCTGTCCAATCATCAATGTTGGGATTCACGAGAGTAAGGGAGCTGCTTTGTTTAACAAACAATGGAAGTATATTCTACACGAGTAGAGTTGTTTGACTGAAAAAGCTATGTCACCAGAAGGTTCTTTGTAATGAAATTTGAGATATTTTGTGCAGCAGTGAAGGTTGACGTCTTTTGTATAGGTGTTCACGGTGTTGTTCACAGTTTTGCAAACATAAAGGAGGTCACTCAGGGCAGGATGGTACGAGGCCTTATATGCTAGGACGAGATCACGCATAAGGAGTCTGTCTGATACAGAGTAGATGGATAGGGTTTTAAGGTATACTGTACTGGTAAAGAAGCTCCTGCCCTTTAAATTACTGGGGTCTGTTGAGCTGAGTCAAGTATCTTAATAAATGCATACTGAAAGCAGCCTAATGAGGAATGAGGACTGAGTAGAGCAGTATAAGAATGTCATTGGTCTTAAAAGATATACCCTTCAGAATCAGCTCAGCTAAATAGAAGGATTTGCTAATGGCCATGGATACATGGTGGTCAAAGAAGAGGTCATTATCTACACATCTGCTATGAGAGAAGGTACCACTTATGTGACAATATCATGGGAGCTGCAATTTTCTAAAGGATGTTATCCTGCTTTTTTTCTTTCTTTTTTTTTTTTTTGCACTTAGCTGAAGGTCATTGTCTTCTTGACACCATTTACTTGTATGTGTTAATCTTACTTGCAGAACCTTGCATTCTCTAGATAATGAAGGCAAAAGAGTTGCAGATCAGGCAAAGGTCAAATATACCCACAAACAAACAGAGAAAAAAATTCAGGCTCCGACCACCATGGCTAAACACCACATGTAAATTTATTGATGTAAAAAAATAAAAAGGTTAGAGCTTTCGCAGCAACAAAATACCTCTTCTTCAGGCCATTTCAGAACCTAGTAAACCATCTTCTTATATAACATCCAATTAGATACCATCAGAAAACAGCATCTTTTACATATTGCGACAATTCTAGGATAAGGTTAACAACCAATAAAAATACAGGAGTTCATTCATACACTAATAAAATTCACTGTTGTCATAAATATGCAGTAACAATATGTGTCTAAGGGAGAAACTAGCTAACAACCAATAAACAATCAGTGTTCTCTTCAAAATCCAATAGCAAAACAGCTGTTGACACTTCATTTAAATGTACACCTTTCTATGTAATTTACTCCAATCAGGTCAAATCATCATATTGAAAATTGGCACAACGGTTAATGCTTTAGAAACACAGATACAAGGTGCAGGGTTCAATACCTGCACAAAACAACTACTTCTATTGGTTTAGCATCAGTTAAAACTCTAGATAAATAAAACAACTAGACACACATTTTTGAGTGTCTCAGTAACAAGTGGAGCACTGTACCCACAAAGCCCACAGACTGCAGATCCATATGGCGTCACAGTGCAAACCGGGGCACACCAAAGCAATGCAACTCCCCATTCCATTCACATAAAACCACCAAAAATACACCAAGAGCTCTTGATCATGATATTATTTCCATCGACTTATTCCGTCCATCAATATGTCAACATATTCCATTTCATTCGTCTTAATAGAAATATATGTAATTTAATCACACTTCATAAAAGCTCCCAATGAATAAATACATCACTGCCATTCCACAGCTTGACAACAAGGGTGTATACAGCATAAAGGTGTGCCCCAGCAACCACAGAGATACCCCAAGATATACAGCAAGCAAGGCATGGAAATACAGCACCCCGGGTTCATATTATATGATCAAAAGCTAGGAATAGCGAATGATCTATAATCAAACCCAAATGCACGAAACCCCAAAATGTCGAAGGAACAGATCAGTAAATTATTTCCCAGGGAAAAAATTCACTGATCCAAAAAAAAAAAAAAAAAAAAAAAAGAATGTACAGGCAACATAAAGTGGGGGGCTTTGGTCCCCACACCCCTCACCTTAAATATACCAACTCCGAGATCACACCACAGTGAAGAAAACAGCAAAGTCCAGAGAATGGCCCAGCAAATTTTCTCCCTGGGAAAAAATTTGCTGATCTGTTCCTTCGATATTCTGTGGTTTTGTGCATTTGGGTTCGACAAATGAGTGTTTGATATTTCTAGCAATCGATCACGTAATAGGAACCCCAGCACCCCGCCCTGTATCATGTGCATCAAAACTGGAAATTCTACAGTAGAGTAAAAGTAACACTTATTAATAAAAATATAAAAGTAGGAGTTCTATATCAAATATTAATATATATCTATAAAGATGTGCCACGGTGGTGCAGCAGTAGCGTTGTTGCCTCACAGCAAGAGGTTCTCCCATTCAATTCTCGGCTGGAGCACCTTCTGTATGGAGTCTGCATGTCCTCCCCGTGGTTGAGTAGCATTCAAAAGACATTTGTAGAATAAGCGTGCCTTTGTTGAAGGTTGGGCATCGAGCTGGCACCTCAGCACCATAAAAATCTACTGCCAATCACCAGCGGACCGGAGTTCCGCTGTGGCGACCCCTAACCGGGAAAAGCCGAAAGAAGAATAAAAACATCTATAAAAAATGTACTAGATAGACCATATCTATTACCTTAACAATATTACAACTATAAAAATAGTACATAGCATATAAGTATGAAATCGTGGCACATGTAAACCTTACTCAACCAAATCTCTTACTACTGCTCACTGTTTTAATGGACATGATTTCAACACTGGCCTAAGTAATACTTTATCATTCAGGCCTGGAGATATGTGCCTGTAATGACAGAATCCATCTCAGTTCCTTTTCTTCTGTCTTACTGTTCACACACATACACACAAACAAACAGACACACACACACACACACACACACACACACACACACACATATATATATATATATATATATATATATATATATATATATATATATACACTCACATGCACTCACACATGTAAGCACACACACACACATACGTACATTGCATACATGCGCATGCATACACAGACACACAAACCACACTTTTTGTAATAGTCCAATATACCATGTAGACAAAACATTGCACAATGCACCAGGTAAGAAAACGCAGACTGCTTTAATCCAGGTTTCAAACATCAATTCCCAGGTCTTTACAGATATCATTCTCAGTCTCTCTCACTCCACTAAGTAGCTAGTGCCGCTGATATATATATATATATATATATATATATATATATATATATATATATATATATATATATATATGTGTTGTTGTTGTGTCTTTCGGCTTTTCCCATTTAGGGGTCGCCACAGCGGAACTCCGGTCCGCTAATGATTGGTAATTGATTTTTATGTGCCGAGTTACCAGTCCTGATGCACAACCGTCAACGAAGGTATGCCCATTCACGCATGTCTCCACGCAGAAGACGGTCTAGCTGAGAATCAAACCGGACAGTGTCTTACCGTGAGGTGACAACGCTACCGCAGCACCACCACCGCGGGTATATATATATATATCTCTTAAATATCAGTTTTCAGACATTTTCATATAACTGGCAATTAACAGACAACAAGAATGCAACTGATATCAAGAACATATATTGAAGACATGCAGATAAAGGATAATTTAAATTCTAAGATATTATTATATGCTGATGACATTCTTCTGACTTTAAATGATAATAAAAACTCTCTTAAGGCAGTATTAAATGCAATAGAATTTTTTTCAGAAAAAAAATCTGGACATACTTTTAATGAAAATAAAACAAAAATTTTGCTGATAAATACTAGCCCTAATGATATAGAAGAAAGATTTTCCAAATATATAGTCAGAGATAATAACATTACATATAAATGAATAATGCTAACAGAGAACATTAAGAATATAATAGAAGAAAACTATAAAAATAGTATAGCAATCCATAATAATATTATCAATAAATGGACTAAGTTTTCTTTTAACATGGAAGAAATACTTTCTTTAATAAAATGATTGTATTACCAAAAATGTTATATATAATACAATCTATTTCATGTCACCATCATAAAAAGTATAAAAGCATAAAGCATACAATAATTTAATTCCTTAATTCTTAAATTTCTTTGGCAGCCCAACAAATCTAGGATTGGGATTAAATCATCATACAAGAGATTGGTACTTAGAAGGGATATGTCTCTGGTATGCCAGATATAGAACTATATTGCTTATTGTCAATAATAAAAACAATCTCATTGTGATCAAATAAAAATTACAATGCTAAATGGAAAGAGACACTACAAAGTATAAGCATGGTAACAAATCAGATAACATGCACACAGCAAAATATAGTTATGAATAATAATATTCTCCTGATATTAAAAATATTATATATTCTCAGGTGTGTATTTATAGAACACTTCTGCCCTGACATGATATATTCTTTGTAAAAAATCTTTTACAATAGTAGCATGCTTACATAATTACATTGTGTGCCTTACAATATGTTGGTTTAGAGCCAGCATATGTAAGACATCATAAAGTTCAATGGTATGTCTGATTACTCCGTATTGTGATTTAACATTGTCAAACAGGCACTTATTGAATACAATAATTGCCTTTTCTGGAACTGAATATACAGGTCAACCCCAAAATGACTGCAATCTAGTTGCATCTACCTTGTTATCAAAAATGAACTAGATTTGCTATTAATAGCTCAGCAACCTGCCACCCTGAAATGCATTTAATTTATTTGCTGAAGTTTCTTTTCCTGATGTGATTTTTTTTTTGTACTTTTATCTATAAGGGAACACTCCTTGCATCCTGTGTTGCTTTGAGTTATACCTTTCATGCACCATAACTTAATATAATCTTCTCTGAGGCTGTACCTTATATCTTGGAAAATAATGCTTTAGATCAGGAGGTAATTGTTTCATCTTCATAAACAGTTAGCAGTTATCATTTAACTCTTCTCACACATGCTGGTGTATGTGTACCTCCCCACATGCATAAACATCCACATACCCTCCATACACACACACACACACACACACACACACACACACACACACACACACACACACACACACACACACACATGCTCACACACACACACACACACACACACACACACACACACACACACACACACACACACACATACACACACAAACATGCACAGATACATGCAAACACACACCCATGTACAAACATACACACACATACACACAAACATGCATTTGCACATACACACACACACACAATCATATTCATGCAGGTACATATACACACATACACTTACACACTCACCTCTGCAAGCATCAACCCACCTTCCCAGTATAGTCATTAGATGGGATGTGTATGTGTATTTAAGTGTCACTTGCAAATTTTCAGCTGGAGACTGGTGATGACCAAAAGGTCTGCACTAACTGCAGACTCATGATATTGACTTCTACCATAACCCCACACCTGGAATGACAGGAGACAAATTGCCTATCTGAATAATAGCAAAGAGAAATCTGTCACTTTATTGTCAATCTAATACACTGGACTGCTATAACTTAATAAAGTTGTTAGGTTTCCCTACTAATTTCCTTGCACTTGTGTCGTTTCTTCGGGGTCTATATTATATTATTGAAAAGACAGGTCTGTGAATGGCACTTACATCGAAATGTCATTCAATGAATTCACACTTGCGGGGGGCTGTGCCCCCCACACCCCCGCTAATTATATATACCAATTCCGAGATTGCACTACAGCGAGGAAAGGGCAAATTTACCGATGTTCACTGTACTGTTATCTCACTATGAATAGTTTGCTGAATGGCATTTTTGATGTAAGTGCCATTCGCTGACCTGTCTTTTCGATAATATAATATAGAACCTCTACTTCATGATCCAAAGTTTAATGACCACAAGTTAAACTATTACTTGCCACTAGCTGTATCAGCTCAGGAATTCTAACTAATCAGTCTTTTCTCAGAATACTTAGGAAGATACTAAAGACATCTGGTGATAGGTACACAGCCGGCCTTAGACATAGGTTAACTAGGCAACCGTCTAGGGCGCCATTCAGGCTGGCCTCATAAAGGGCGCAAATTTCATTTATTTATTTAGTATAACTAATTTTTCTCATTCCATAAAGTTTGCGCTCTTCTCGGCGCCCTGTCTCTGAGTACGTCCCAACTGTATTGTGGTGTTTGCACCCTCTTCCGCAGTTCTGTCCAATGGTGCCAGAACCATAGAACGAGGGAAAGGGCAAACACCCTCCCACTTTTAAAGCTGTTGATTGGAAGGCTTCAGCAATTAAAAAAAAAAAGGCGGTGCAAGCATCTGCTGCTTTAAGGCAGACAATGAGTGGCATGCATGCACACCAATGTGGATGCAAATACATTCCACACTTGCACACAGAATTTAAGCAAGCAATTCTGTTTAATTAATCTTCATGGATCTGAGCAATGGCTGCCTGTTTTCATGCATCTGGGATGATGCAACTGCCAATAGAGGTGATGAACATTAGCAACATTAGTTCTAAAATGCTTATTTTTAATTTTGCAAAAGACTGCTCCAGACTGTCTCGCAGAGGCTGTACATGGTATTATCCTGATAACATCCATAATATAACCATGGGAGCTGTTGTATTCTCAGTGTTTTAAATGCATACTATCATTACTCTTTTAAAAGAGAAAAATGCTAACAAGATATGCATTAAATATATTTAACTATTCTTCTCAACAGCACTAGATTCCTCCTTTTAATCAAAAAGCTAAGTCCCTCCTGTTTCATGTGTCTCATTTTGTTTATATAGTTATATTACCACTTAAATTTGACTTTGGTGACTAAGTCTTGTTCAGATCTACCATCCAACATTTTAATCAGCATTTTTAACTTGGGTGGCTCTCTCTTAGTTTCTAATAATTTTCTCTGACTAGGGAACATCCAAGTCTTTATTCATGCCTTTATTTCCCTTTGTACTTTGTAGTTGGGTTATAATCCTACAGTAAAAGCATGTTTATGTTTTACCTCTTATTTGTCATTTACTTTAAAATATTTCAGTAATACACCCTCTAAGAGCAGCATAGAACATTCCAGTACTCTCTGTTGTGTCCTTACCTTTAATATTTTTAGTCCACTGAATTACTTTATGTTTGATTACAAGGTTTGTGGAATGATTCAAGAAAATTTTTATTTATTTATTTATTTATTTATTTATTTTATTTTACATTTGTTGACCGGGATAGTCCGACTGGATATATGCCCATTTTCAGCGGAGTCCCGGGGAGAAAAGCTCCGAAAGGGTTAACAATGACAGATAGTTACAGAGACAGGTTGACAATTTACATAATATACAATAAGAAAAAGTTTTACAATAGCAGATACAATTAGTTACAGTACAGTATGTTAGAGATGATTAGTAACTAGCAGAGTAATACAAGAAAAGGCCTAGTCTTTAGCTAATATTTGTTATTCTAAATTGACCTCAAAGGTTAGATTGCTCATAGGACTGTTGTGTTTGGTGAGAATAGAGTTAGTCTGGGTTTGTGCAAGGACAAAGCCAGTGAGATTTATGGTAGATTTTAGTTCTTTTGAATTGATCTAGTGATGGTAACATTGTGAGGTTATTTGGAAGGGTGTTCCAAACCTTGCCAATGATATTTGCATAGAGTGTGTCACCACCTTGGTTATAGGACTTGGTTGTTTGTACTAAGAGTTTGTTTGATGAGCGAAGTGAGGTTAGATTGGTGTAAGGGGTCAGTAAGTTTTTAGAGCAGGGTTTCCTCAGGATGTTTCAATAATTTAAAGGCTTCTATGAGTTGGTATTCTTGGAGAAGATTTGGAAATTCTACCCAGTCAAGGTTTTTCAGGTTAATACAATGGTGCGTTCTATAGGGTAAGCCAGTAATGAATCTAGCAATGTGGTTGTAACAGGATGAGAGTCTGTTTAGGTCGGATTTGTTGAGGTTTGTGAGGACAGGGGAGGCATATAGTAGGGTAGATAGGAGGTGAGAGCGGGCAGTGGCTATTCTAGCAGCTGGAGTTAGGTAGGTTTTTATCCTATATAATGACCCGAGTTTTTTGTTAACTGTTTTAATAGTTTGGTTGATGTGGACATCAACGAAGTTTATTGTCAATATTTACCCCTAGTAGTTTAGCATTGGTGTCAGGTGAGATAATGGTTCCATTGTTGGATTGGATAGTGAATTGTGTGATAGGGATTTTGTTAGTTGGGTAGAAGAGAAGTAATTTGGTTTTCTTTGGGTTAAGGATGAGTTGATGGTCAGTGAGCCAATTTTCAACTATGGTAAAGATGTGTTGGGTAGTTGTTAGGAGGTTATCTAGGTGGGATTGGAACAAATGAGAGTTGAGTCATCTGCATATTGGATGCAGGTGGCTTCGGGGATAACTAAGTGGAGGTCATTTATGAATATTGAGAAGAGAAGAGGTCCTAATATGGACTGAGGAACACCGATGGTGTTGGGTAGCAGGCAAGAGATCTTGTTTTGCCACATAACAGCCTGTTGTCTGCCTGAGAGATAGGCATGAAACCAGTTTTGGGCTAGTGTGTCTAGATGAAGGGTTTTCAAAGTTTGGAGGAGTAGTTGGTGGTTTACCATGTCAAAGGCTTTTGACATGTCCAGGAAGAGGGCCGAGGATATATGTTTGTTATTTCGGTTAAGGTTTATTTTTTCGGTAAAAGAGAGGAGGGCAGTGGTCGTGCTGTGATGGGTTCTAAATCCATGTTGAGAGTCGGTTAATAGACTGTTCTGGATGAGATAGGACATTACTTGGTTATGCACACACTTTTCCATGATTTTGGCAAGTGGTGATAGTATGGCAATTGGTCTATAGTTTGAGAGTTCAGTGGATGTGCCTCCTTTATGGAGAGGTATGACGTAGGATATTTTCCACAGTGCTGGGATTGTGGTCTCTGTAATAGTCCTGTTAATTAGGATTGAGATAGGGTAGGCTACGGCATCCGCAGCTATTTGCAGATATTCAGCTGGGAGAAGATCAGCTGAAAGGGTAGTTGGCTTTAGCTTTTTCAATAGGGATCGTATAAAGGAGGTGGATGTAGGTTGGAGGTTAAAGGACAGTAGAGAGTTGCATGTGGTCTTTTTTGGAGTGATAGAGGGAGCAGGTAGTTGGTTAGCTAAGGATTGTATGGTTTCGGTGAAGAAGGTATTAAAGTTGTTGGCTATTTCTTCTTGGTTCTTATCAGAAAGAGTTCCTGGGGTAGGAGTGGTGGATTTACCTGGTTGGAGAAGTTTGTTTAAACCTGCCCAGAATTTTTGAGGGTTGTTTTGGTGCTTTTGTTGCAGATGGTGAAAGTATTTTTTCTTATCTAGTGTGGTGGCCTTTTTAGTTTCATTCCTTAGCTGCTGGAAGTTGATACGATCTAGGGGTAACTTGGTTGTACGCCATTTGGCCCATGCTTTGTCTCTATTAGTTATTTTGGATTTGGTCTCTGTGGATAGCCAGGGTGCTATTTGTGTTTTGATTCTAGATGCCCGTTTGGGAGCATGAGAGTCAAGTATGGTAAGGAATGTATTGTTAAAGTATGATACCGCATCATCTAGGGGAAGGAATTTTAGTTTTGACCAGTCACAGTATTTGAGTTCCATGTTAAATTTTATTGGGTCAAAGTTTTTCTTGTTTCTGATGGTTCTACAGACTGGTAAATTAACAAAATTGTTTTTTTCTTTCATAATATATGTGAGCATATGATCACTCAGATCATTGGGGAGAGTCCCAGATATATATTTTTGGGGGTGTCCCTTGATGAGTATCCAGTCTAGTATACTCTCTTTTTGTTTAGTAGTTCCTAGTCTGGTGGTAGAGGATATGATCTGAGAGAAACTGTGGAGATTTAAAGAAGTAGGATTGGACTGTGCGGAGCATTGGTTCCAGTCAATGTTAACATCACCCAGGACAATAGTTTCTTGGGGGTAGTTGTTATCTATCCAATTTAAGATGAGCTCTAGAGTTTCAATGTTGTTCCCAGGGGGTATATAGATCACTATTAGATTTACACTTTTTTGTTTGTTAAGTTGGAGTTTTAGAGCTAGTGTTTCAGCATTAGAGACTTGGGGTGGTTGCTTTGGGTTGGTTAGGATGTTAAGCGTATTTTTATATAGGACAGCTATGCCTCCTCCCTTTTTTTTTATGCGATCAACTCTGAGTATATTGTACTCAGATGGTTGGATCTCATTGTCTTTGGTTGATGGTTTAAGCCAGGTTTCAGTTAGACACATTATATCTGGTAGGTGGGTTGCTAGTATAGCATGTAGGTTATGTACCTTGTTGTTCAGACTTCTTATGTTTAAGTGGCAGATAAGGAGAGAATTAGGCAATCTATGGGAAAATGGAGAATTGGTAGAGTCTGTATTGCAGGCTGGGCCTGGATTAGGATGGATATCACCATCTTTGGTAATGTTTTTCCTTAAGTAAGTTATTAGTCTCAGGACTTTAGTTAGTAATTTTAGACCATATTTAGTTTTAGTGGTTGTTTGGTACTGTTTGTTAAGGTAAAGATTACTGCATTTGATAGTTACTGGGGTTATATAGTGGGGGAGGAATTCTTTTGTGGGCGGAGGAGAGGGGGTACTTGTGTGATATTTTGCATAATGAAAGCCTAAACATGACAGGTGTTCATAGCTAGTTATGATGTATGGTACCACTATGAGTGGTAGGATAAGTGAGATGGTAATCCAAGTTTTTCTAGTCATAGCGTTAGGGGTCATTGGTAGCGTAAGAGGATGAGGATGTGATTATAAGGGGGAGAGATAGTGATAGACTGTGAGTGCAGGAAGGGGTGGGAGTATACTTTTCACTCACAGTCTGAGCACAGGAAAATGTGGAGCAAAGTATAAGCATTAAACAACAGCCAATGCATACTTGAAAGAGGAATACCTTTGTGTCAATACTGAGTAGGTAGTTTGACATTTGCTATTCTATCACTACAATAACTATTAGCTTCTTACATAGCTTCCTCAACCAAGCACTGAGTACAATAAAATAAGATGATCATACAATACTATTAATAGAATTATGTGGATGTTTAGGTGAATTTTTGCCAGGAGTAAGGAATTAGACATTAAAGTAATATTTTAATTCAAGCTAAGCTAAAAAGAGAATTTTGCACTACAATATATATATTACAAAGAAATTAGAGTAAGATCTAAACTATCATCATAGGCTGAAAAACTGAAGAACTAGAACAGTACGAGTTGTTCACGTGGATTAAAATGTTTTATACATTTGGTTCTCTGAGGAAAAAGGCAATGATATGAGCTTGAAATGAAGAATTAGATTTTTTTCTTCCTGATTAACCATTTCAGTAGCATGTACCATGCAGCTGAAGTAAATGATAGTGATGTTGGGCCACTTTCTTTATAAGCTGCACTCATGCACAACTGATCACACATGATAATCATGCTTCCACCACAGTCTGGAAATCTTTCTATCTGGCCCAGTTAATTTCCAGGGGAATATCTTCCAGATCCAGAGGAGTCATCCTACTACTGTACTCTTCATCAGAACCAGTCCAAGTATATCATTCAAGTGGAAGGGGCCTAAAGATTTCTAAGATTTCTAGCAAAGAAAACTGAATGTGTTAAATCCTTTTACTATCTTCATAGATTTTTCATGTATCTTCTTACACTCAATAGGTGCCTGACTTCTCCAAGATGGCCTGTATCTCATTTTGTGAGCAGTGAAGGACCCAGTCCTATTTGCCCTCCTGTTGCTTCACTAACCAGTGGTTCTCAAAACAATCATACTAGGCATCTAAATTTCTGACAACAAATTAACAAGACCCACTGTAGGAATAGTTTTCTTAAAGTTTTAGTAGCCTATGGAATAAGTTACCACTACAGGTCAAAGTGCTATTATAACTACCTTTAAGCTTAGTCTTGATGACTGCATGGGTAGTCACAAACCTACGCTGTTTTTTTTTTAATATTATTATTATTATTATTATTTTTTTTTACAAGAAACATCTTTATTAAATTATCATGTACGGCATAGGCAATCATACATTTACATAAAGGAAAATAAACCATGCTGACATAATTTTTGTTGCAAATATCATACGTCACAAACCATACTGTCATGATTTTAGTTGCAAACATTATACATCACTTATAATCTATCCAGTCATTGTCAGCCAAACATTACATATCTCATTCAAATACTGCCTTCTTTTAAATCTCATTCTTCCTTTGTATGTACTGTTCCCACATGTTCCTGAGGCTTAAGCTACTGTACATAGGGAGGAGAGAGGTTGTAATTCTACTTTCACTGAGCTGTAAGACTCGCTCGCCTACCCCAAAGTAAATTAAACTTTTTAGATTAACTTAAGCAACCCTTTATAACAAGGCACATGGGCTTCTATGTTCTGAGGACATGACCTTTATAGTAAAATATGTGTGAAGGGGCAACAGATAAAGCAAGTGTATTTAAGAAAAATTCCTCCTTCACTTACAGTTAAACCACATTGCAAGGTATATTGTCTTCCTATGCATTTAAATAATTGAAGGAAATACCTGGAATGCCTTTCATGGGGAGTAATCTGCTTGTGGGTGTGGCTCAAATAGGAGTGTTTCATGAGAATGGTGTGAGTGGGGCTTAAGGGGCGCCAGAGCACTACTTCGCCTAGGGCACCATTTCAGCTAAGGCCAGCCCTAGATAGGTAGAAATAAATGAATAATGGCTGGAGCAGTCATTAGCCCACCCTGTGCAATAAGAATGGTTTGGTCTGCATGGCACAGGAAAGGATTACAGTGAGTAAAAAAAACAAAAGGCCATGCTGTTGTACTACCAAAATAAACCATTCCCACTGCATGGCTGTCAGATGTACAAAAGCTGAAATAATTTTCTGATACAACAATAATAAGGCAAATGCTTCATAAATGAATATATTTTAATCAGTTCTAAAGCCATGCACTATCAGTGTTAAGCACATGGCCCCATGTGTCAAGCTTCTTATCCTTGCTTGCTTATGCTTCTTGTCATGTCTGCACTTAAATAATGAAAAATTTGGTCAAAATGAATGTTTCAGTTGAATATATTTAGGAAAAGTAATTGCACTTCTAATTGCTTAATAGCAATATAACGTTAACATATGACAGTACACAAATATTGCTTCTTCAATGAACAAGTATAATTTACTATACACTACAAAAACCACAACCTGGATCAGAAAAAGTTGGAAAAATCACACTATACATTTTGTTACTTCAATTTTCAATAAACTAAATAACCATTGTGTTTGGAAGAAGTTGTTCCTGGGCCTGCTATGGTGGGGAGTGGTCATTGCATTAATATCACCTTCATGACACTTGAGGAAAACAAGTAGCAAATCCAGTTTTTACTTGTCATAATAGCAACAAACTTGCCAATATATCTACCCTGGTATATATGCAAGACATTAAGTCTGTCATCCATTGTTATATTCAGAACAGAAGACAGCAATTCTGGAGATCTTGCACACTTCAAATGACATTTCCTTTCTTTTATAGTAAAAAAGACAAATGTCATACATTCCTGTAGCACAGAGAACAGCACTCTGATTGCATAAGAAAAAAAGAGTGAAACGTTCATTTTAACTTAGCTTGGAATTACCCCTGGCTTCACAATAGCATGTAAGTGT
Organism: Protopterus annectens; assembly: GCF_019279795.1. Taxonomy (NCBI): domain Eukaryota; kingdom Metazoa; phylum Chordata; order Ceratodontiformes; family Protopteridae; genus Protopterus; species Protopterus annectens. The sequence goes on from NC_056738.1 coordinate 261,197,910, forward strand.
GCTTTCTGGCTTGTAAGTGCTTTTCTATTGGACTTTGGTTGTTATCTAATCTCTGTTATCAGAAGATTTTTGTAAGTGTGTTAAGATGCTTATGTGCACTTTATTGTGTTTTACCTTTTTACTAAAATTAATTTCATTTGTTTTATATTATATATTTGTAAACTGATTTTTTACCTTCATCACCTGATTTAATTCAGCCAGCAATTTTTAATCCCATTTTTGGTCCTGTTGATCTTTCCACTAAAGTTATATTTGTTTTGAGACAGTAAATATGTATATGGTCATCTTCAAAGCATAGATATAGCAGCAGAGCTCAAAACATTAGCTCTGTTTCTAAGTGAAAAATAATATCTGACATTAAAATTCACAGAATAACAGCAAATGAAACAACAAAAATTTTAAACTACAGAGAATTAAGCAAAAAGAATAAAAGTAAAAATGCAGATTTACAGATTGCAGTAAAGTGTATCTCTTGAACCTAATAATGAAAGAGCTTACTAAATAAAATAGCGCTGCGGTAGCGTTGTCGCCTCACAGTTAGATGTTGCCCGTTCGATTCTCAGTTAGAGCATCTTCTGTGTAGCGACATGTGTGAATGGGCGTTCTTTCATTGAAGGTTGTGCGTTAGGCCCGGCAAGCCAGTACGTAAAAAAATCTACTGCCAATCATTAGGGGACCGTAGTTCCGCTGTGGCGACCCCTAACTGGGAAAAGCCGAAAGACGCAAAGAAGATTATTTGAAATTGCTTGCTGGGCCTAAGAAATATATTTGTAAGATGTTTCAGATTTTTTACACTAAGTATCTGATAAAATGCATTAAGATTAAATCCTTGACTGACAAATCAAAAAGGAGCAGATGTGTGGAAGATATATGAGGTGTTTGCAAGGGTTACTGCTGCAGTATCATTTATAATGATTTTAAATTATCCACAGGCAGGTATACACTCATTCAGCCAGATTTAAAGAGCATCAGACATATCTTTTTGCAGTAAATATACTGTCTACCCATCTCATCAAAGCAACTTCCAGAATGCTAAGTGTTGTTTTGTGTTTATTCTTATTAACAGGTGTGATATTTTACAGTTTTGATTTTGCATTTTTAGAATATAGTCTTCTGTTGGCCTTCCTTGTTGCAATAGTGGAGATCTTTCTGAGACTGATGACTTCCCTGGAAAAGATCACCAACATGGTACCTGTGAGATGTAGATTCCACTATTACTGTATTTCCTGTCTCAGCAATAGATGCCATGTTTCCTTCTGTGGGTACTGCAAAATCTTGTAAAATAAAACCTGACAAAAAGAGCTGATTTTAGACGTGGTGATACAGTCATGTTTTTTAAGACTGATCTGAATTTCTTAGTAATTAATTTTGGCAAGGCTACCACAAAAGAATGTCAAAGCAGAGGGTGGGTTCACATTACAGACAAATTTCACTATGGCTTCTATGAGGTGTAATAGTATTTTTCTGCAAAAATGTATGGATATCACCCACATCTCAACGCTGAGTAGCCAGATGTTGTTAAAGAGCTATACATAAAATTTTAACTTTACACCATCTTCCATAATGTAACTCCACTCCCTCACAACTGTAACCTCCAAAACCAGAATATGTAGGCTGAATTAAAAAAAATAACCAATCATTCAAAAAATAATAAAAAAAAACATTTAGCCATACACCATTATAAATATTCCCATTTAAAAAGCATTCTAACATCTCACTGTGAAAATAATAGCTTATTTCTTTTTTAAAGTGTATGCTGTGGTGCACTTAATATATACCCACTTACATTCATAGGCTGTTAATCCTCTTTGAATTCCACAGCAAGACTGATGGTGAGTCTTTCAGAGAATGGCTTCAGCTTCCTCCAGGCTTAGAATGCTCAAGCTGATAGTTGTTCCCTTTCTGGCTCTGGCCTTATCTTATGACATGCATATAGTAGATGAGGTAAAAGAACCAACTATTTGGATGGACCTTTATGTCATCAGATTTAACATACCCCACCCTACATTCCAACTTATCAAGAGTTCTTAATTCTCAAGGGTTCATGGCAGAAATCAGCTTTGCCAACATGTTTGAAGTCAAGGAAGATCAGAAAACATCCTGATAGCCTACTTACAGAAAATTACAGAAAATTACCAGAGCCCTATATGTACTAACCTATTTTATGTCTCCAAAGTCTCTTTGATTTTACATCTGTCTTGGTTTCACAATGGAGCAGTAGACTTTTCAGGAGTCCAGAGGAATACTGGTGAAAATCGAACCGTGATGACAGTTATCTTGTGCCAGAGAAATATTTGACAGCTTACCAGACAGCAATTTGCACTTCTAAAACTAGTTGAATATCTAAAGAGACAACTGCACAAAAGAATCAACCATTACAACTAACCCATAATGTGAACAGACTGTGCAGGCTAACCTTTCTTACCTGTAGAAACATGCTCTGTCATAAGTAGATTGCTTAGAGTTTGGCCCGATCCCTGTTGAGATCACCAACATCAAACTTCCAGTCCCTTCCTGTATCAAGAAGCATAGTTGCTTATATGGTATGGATAAAATGACCATCTCTGCCATAAGGACTGAAATCATGATCCCTGATACCTCAGTAACCATGAAAATTATTCACTCACTAATTCTAGCTCCCTTTGCTTTAAATATTGGCCTAACCCCTCTATCAATGAACTGTGATAGTGTAAAAGGACAGGGTGTTATAGAAATGTCAGGGATGATCTGCATATTTCTTTTAACAATAAGTTTTTCTAAGATCACTAAAAGATATGGCCATGACCCTGCTCTGAAAAATATATTTTTTGATGTGTTCATGACAAACTTTTCACTAACACTATTACAGTTCATGGATAGATGAGCCATGCCAAGATTTAAATCAAATAATAGAAGTGTCAGAGAATAGTTCTCACTTCCATTGATGTATCGGTGATCATGATTTTAGTCAAGAGGATAGATGAGGACATTTTTTTTTACATCCCAGTGAAGCAATCACACTTCTTGAAACAAATACCTTCTCGAGAACATGGTGGACTCACAGCTATAATAACTTTAAACCACTGAGATTTATACAAGGCCTTCTAGTCAGCAAAATGGCAGAGTACAGACAAAACCTTCAAAAATAATTAAATGATCTATTCCATAGCAGGAATCATAGCACCCATGTCAGTTCTGATGTTACTTGATGTAATTACTTATTTATTGTCTTTTGTTTACCAGGAAAGTCCGAGAAAGCACAAGTCCTATTTTCAGCAGAAGCTGGAGAGAAAAGCTCCACATAAAAATACATATTTTCAATGAACAGCAATAAAAAAATAAGTATTTCTTTGCAGGTTTTATTTTTTATAACACCTTTATGGAATTATCACTTAAAACAAAGGCAAAAATACATTTATAGAGAAGAAAAGCATGTTCACACTTACAAACATTATATATCACATACATGCTTTTATACAATTATCATCAATCCAGCATTACATAAATTACTCAGTTTCTGCCTTCACTTAAACCTCCCTCCTCCAAAACATTAGTTGGTTTGCATTGCCCACAATGCCCTACTTTGCAGGTAGTAATAAGACAAAATGTAAAGACATTTATCATATATAATTTTACATAAGTCAAAGACATGTTAACATGTAACAGCTGGAGATACAAGAGCAATGATAATCCACATAGGTTCAGTATATGTATATTGGCATTCATGAGGTAGGATATCACTGAAGCAGGAACAGAAAATAGAGGAGGAGGTGGAATGGCATAAGAGGAGGCGGAATGGTATAAGCAGAAGTTATCATCGATCAAGACACCAAGAAGCTTTGTATTGGAAATTGTTTCCTTTGCGGTATTATTTGCCAATGTGATGTTGAAGTGTTGAAGGATTATTTTTGTGCTGACAGAGATTTGGGTAAAAATACCATAGTCATCTAGCCAGGCCTCAACTGTGGAGGAGGAGCCCTGGGTCATCTTGTGGAGTTGTGGTAGACTTGGTGCAGAGTATATGAGCATGGCATTATCTGCATATTGCACTACAGAGGTTTCTTTGGTAGCTCTGTGAAGATTATTAGCGAATATGTTAAATATTAATGAGCCTAGAAGAGATCCCTTAGGCATGCCAAAAGAGACAGAAAGGGAGAGAAAGCTTGTTTTCATTTTACAGCCTGGAGTCTGTTGGTGAGATAACTGTGGAACCAGCTAAGGAATGAATGGGAGAGTCCTAAGGAGAATAGTTCATGGAACAGGTATTGGTGTGAAACTGTGTCAAATGCTTTTGGCATGTCTAAGAAGAGGGGGGATACTAGGTTGCCGATGTTTCTATTAGAATTTATAGATTCATGGATTATTACTAGGCTAACAACTGGGGTGTGGGGCTTTCTAAGCCTAGCCAAGTTTTCCTGAAAGAATAATGAGGTCCTGATGCCCTGTATTGAAATAGGACATTGAGGGCCAGGCATTTATAAGTTACCTCTGTCACTAACAGACATGGGTGCCAGACCCAGTGTAAATTTCCTATGCCCCATCCACTGGTCTAGATTTTGCTTAAACTGACTAATAGATTAACTCAGCTTCACATGCATAGGAAGCCTGTTTCATTGGATGGATAATCTGTAGGACACATATCTGTCTCTCCAACATGTTCTGTGTAAGTCACAAACAAAATCCAAGTCCCTAGACCTTGTATTTCTGGCACTGTTTGACTTATAAATATGCAGGAGATTCATGTCTGGGGTCTGTGGATGCCTTGTAAGCCAGGCATAAATCATACCTCTGCAATCTATAGGAGACTGAGGAGAGGGAAAGGGTTTAAGGCACTTTGCATAAAGCAGGTTTATTACTCCTGGTATTCTTTTTGTAAGGAACCTCTGAGGTCATTTTAGTTGCTGCATATGATTTCAGTAAAACTGAGCACAGTAGTAGTGGTGTTGTGGTGAAGTAGGAAACCATGCTGAGTGCTGGAGAGGAGATCGTTATTTTGAATTTCGAAAAGGAGTTGGGAATGAATGCATTTTTTGTAATATTTTGGAGAATGAAGGTAGAATGGCTATAAGTCAGTAATTCGAGAGGACAGTGGCTGTTCCTCCTTTATGCAGAGGTATGATGTGTTTTTTTCCAAATGACAGGTTAGTAGCTTTCTGTAATTTATTGGTTTATCAGCATAGGCACAGGGTATGCTATAGCATCTGCAGTGATTCTGAGATATTCTGGTGACAGGTTGTCAGCAGCTGGAGTAGACTTTTTTTAGTTTAAGAAGGTGTTTTTAATAGAAGATGTAGATACTGATCAGAGATAGAAATTTGCAGATCTTGACACTATTGCTAATGGAAAAGTAAATCAGTACTTTCAGAAAGCTTGTTGATAAGTGGCAGAAGGCTGTTTTCCTGACTCAGCTTGAAATAAACAAATTCAGAGTAAGGGCAATTTTCTCACTGTAATGATCTCCATAAAAGGCATGGATTAAACCTTAAGTTTTCTCATGGTTATCCCAAATTTTCAAGTCCCAGCCAATTAGATGGTAGCCCCTGCTCATGCTTCCAAATTATATTAAATCTTTGGAACATTTTCTAGAAAGTCCACATAAATTCAGTGAAAACTGGAAATTGACATTTTTTTTTTATTTTCCTCACTTTGCCATTTAAGACTAAAGACTAAATCAATGACAGGAGAAATTCATGCATGTAGGTATCTTGAGGGTTTGTATGGTAAAACATTCTGCAGAAGGTTCAGTAGGCTGTGAACATAACATGCAAAACCTACTCTTGGTCTGTTTCCTTTCCTAGATTTTGCAGTAACAAAAAACAGTATCATGTCATATTCAAGACACAGGTATTTTGACGTAAAATCCATATGAAATATTCATCAGAGGCTATTCTAATTGTTGTTAATCACAACACTTTTTTTTCATGACTTAAAAATATCACAGTGGCAATGATTGCAAAAAAGTACCTTTGTCCTGAGGCTGCTTTGATTGATATAGTGAATGAGCTTATTCCACAGGTAGCAGATTCTGTGGGAGAGATAACTATTTCAATATCAGGTGTGTAGATTCAGATCCCCATAATGGATACTTATTTATTAGACATTTGTTTACCAGAAAAGGCCAACTGGAGTTTTGCCAGTTTTCAGCAGCGGCATGGAGAGAAAAGTTCCATTATACAGGATTATATTTTATATTGGTGTTAATATTTTTTCTACAAATGCGAAAAAGTCAAGCAGGGCATGGTCACTTGCAGCCTTTATGCAGAGATCACCACACACAAGTTTGTAAGAGATGGGGGGTGGTGCTGATAGGTCTTCTACTCAGTATGTGTAGCTTAAAGGATTCATAACAGATTTTTTAAGGACTGTTGCAGCTTTTCTACACATGTAATATAAAAAATACATGCTACAGAGGGTGTTATATTTATGAGTCTGGCAAGGGAAGACAAAAGAGGGATAATAACTTCCTCGGACCTGTAGGATATAACTTTATTAAATGCAGTAGGTAGAAGGGGTACCTAATTATAGTTGACATGTGATGGTCAAAAGTGAGTCTGTTGTACACTAATATACTTAAACTTTTTATGAGTATTTATTTTAATGGGGAAATAATTTACTAGGTAGATAGAGATGTGTTTCTGCTTCCCAGAGAGAACAATAATGTGTTTTATTATACAGAGCTTAAAACAATGGTCCTGGCACCAGAAATATGTGAGGATTCGGCCCTTTTGAAGGATATGGATGTTATCTGGTGAGGCAATGAGTCATCAGCAAACACTCAGCTAGAGACTCTTGTTATTGGCTGGGATATTAGCAAAGATATATGTAGTAGATGAATGGCCCCAAAGTTTAACACTGCTGAATGTCACTGGTGATCTGTTATTTAGGGGACACCAACCCTGACTGTGTGTGTCTTGTCTGAGATTAAGTCTGCTACGCAATGAGTTAACTAACGGAGTAAAGGATAATATTAAAGGCCTTTCCTAAATTCAGATGGGCAGTGTGAACAAGTTTGCTGTCGTTCGATGCTACAGGTGACGTTCTCAGAGAAATACACCAGATTTAGTAGGCAGAACCAAACTTTCCATATTGTCTGAAGCATAGAGTTAATATTTTTGGTTTTAGAGATAGCATCTAAGACTTGATCAGAGGTAAATATAATTGGTGGCATGTGTAATAAAACTGAGAATGAGATGAAATGAAATAAAACTAAAATGTATTCTTAAGGCAAATGATGTAAACAAACTGCAACTACTAGCTATCATAAAAGGTGACATAGACCGTCAGCCACAATGAATAAAATAAATCAATTTATATCTTACTTTAGAGTGGCACAGTGGTGTAGCAGTTAGCATTGTTGCCTCACAGCAAGAGGTTCTCTGGTTCGACACTCTGCTGGGGTGCCTTCTGTGCGGAGTCTGCATGTCCTCCCTGTGCTCGTGTGGGTTTCCACCGGGTGCTCTGTTTTTCTTCCACATTCCTAAGACATGCAGTAGGTGGATTGGGCACTCTAAATTAGCCCTAGGTTTGAGTGTGTGCATACAAATGTGTGTGGTGCACCCTCAGAGAGGAGGTTGGGCCTTGGACTAGCAACCTGAGCTTGTAAAATGGTAACTGCTACAGAAACAATGAGTGCTGAAAGGAGATTGTTGCTCGATGTACCACATGTTGCGTAAACAGGAAACATACCTTCTACTTAACTTTGTTTATATATTAATCAAAAATATCTATAAAAAAGATAAAACACCTACTGAAAACCAAGGTGCTATCTGCCCCTTACATAAAGAAGTGCCCAAAGCCATTGTTGTATACTTTGCCTGTTGCTAAGCAGATGGAATCCATGATTTCTGTCATGAGTCAGCACTTATTTCCTCTTGTCACTCATCTTGGAGACTAATAGGGAGAATTCCATATGTGATCTCTTCAGTACAAATTTGTTCAAAAGCAGTCATTTCAACCTAGAGCTGCCTTTGTATCCAGGAAACAGTCTTTGATGTTGTTTCTCATTCAGTATAAAAATGTTCTGCACAATGCATTTTGCCATATAATCAAGGATTTTTCCTACCTCCAATTTATTCCTTCAGTTCAGAAAATCCATTTAATGAGACATATTCATTACAAATACACAGAAAATGATGACATCATAATCAATGTCTAACAGTAGTGACTACACAGAGACAGTCAGTAGGTACTTGGCTTTACAACAACCAACTATCTTTAAACCCAAGTAAAACCAAACTCATGAGTTTCACCCCAAAGAAAAACACTCCCATTAACAAAACTCAGTTCCATATTTTCCCTCTAAACAACACCAGATTTGAATTAGTGACCCACACCAAACTATTAGGCATTACAATTGATGAAAAACTAACATTTGACTTACACATACAAAATAACATCAGCAAAGCTCACAGCAAACTAGGACTACTCTATAGACATAACCATTTCCTCTCTCTCCACACTAAACAACTACTTGCATCCACTTATCTACTTCCTTCTCTAGTCTATGGTGCCCCCTTACTAACTAACCTCCAATCCTCCTTCAGATTTAAACTAGAAACATGTTACAACAAGATAGTTAAATTCGCTACAAATAAACATCACTCCACCCATAACTGCATCTCTCTAAAAATATTAAACGTGCTCAAATTCCCTCATTATCTTACTTATCTCCAGTTAACCATCACACATAAATTACTTACTAAGTCTCAAGAAGGCCCTGTTCTAAGGTCATTATTTTCCCTGTATAACCCCATTAGGTCCCTAAGATCAAAAAAACAACATCTGCTCCAAATTAAAAAGCCTAAATTATCTGTTGGTCAACAACTGTACTCTTGAGTAACAGCTAAAACCTAAAATAGCCTTCCCGCAGCCATTCGTACTATGCAATGCACTGTCTCCTTTAAAACCACCCTACGCCAGCACCTTTATTACAAATGGATTTGTAATTGCACTAGACCTCCTCCAGCCACTACCTAGACCGTAGATCCTTTCTATTATTTCCTTTTTCTTTGTTACTCTCGTATTCTATTGCTACTAATGACATTCTCCTGTGATCTCCATCTATTACCTCTACCCTTTCTACTCTTTTTTTCTGTTGCCACTAACAACTTCCTGCATGCTTTCTTATCATATTCTCTCTTTTATTTTTCCTCTCTTATTCTATAATTTCTGTAGCCTCTATATTTCGTCCCTTTCCTTAATATCAGTTCTTCTGTAATCATTGCATCTTATTTTCACTCAGATTATTATATTCAACTTTAGTTGAATTATATTATTTTAATATATTAGGTCTATCTAGTGTGTATAGCAGTGGTGCAGCAGTAGCGTTGTCGCCTCACAGCAAGAGGTTCTCCCATTCGATTCTCAGCTGGAGCACCTTCTGTGTGAAGTATGCATGTCCTCCCCGTGGTCAAGTGGTGTTCGAAAGACATGCGTGAATGGGTGTGCTTCGTTGAAGTTTGGGCCTCGGGCTGGCAACTTGGCACTGTAAAAATCTGCTGCCAATCATTAGCGGACCAGAGTTCCACTGTGGCGACCCCTAACTGGGAAAAACCGAAAAGAAGAACAACAAGGTGTATCTAGTGTGTAAAAATAAGTATTTTATTTTTTTATTTTTGTGTTAACTATAGTTCGATTACATTGTATTAGTTTTTATATTGTATGTATCATGTGTTGTATATATTCCAAGTGTTTTTCTGTCAGTAATCTTTTTCTCCATTGCTCCTGTATATATTTAAAATGTATGCCTTGTTTTACTATATATTCTATGTTGTATTTCATGTGGAAATTTTCTCCCAGGCTTCCACTGAAAATGGGCTCTTTCTTGGTTCATAGGTTGGTACTAGGCTATCGGCTCTAGGGCCTATTCAAGCCTAGCCATAACAATTCCTGAATATTTCTTCCCACAATATTTACTTCCCTGGACCCTTGTCTAGCAGGGCGACTAACATGATCCCCGGGATGAATTTCCTAGCTCCCATCCAATCATCAAGGTTCCTTTTGAAGACGGCCAAGGAGGTGCTCTGCTTGACATGTATGGGCAGTCTATTCCAGAGTATGGGGAGTCTCTGGGTCAGGAACCTATCTCTCCAGCATGTTTTGTTCATTGTGATAACAAGGTTTAGATACCTGGAGCATGTGGCTCTGAGGGATTGGGATTTCTTTAAGTGGAGCATGTCCAACAGCTCAGAGTTTGACATGGCCTTGTATGTTAAGCAGAGATGGCCTTTGAGTAGACAATATGCCACAGAGTATAGCTGGAGTTTTTTTAGACGATCAGCATATGGCATCTGCTTTAGGCCTGAGATTCTTTTAGTGAAGTATTTCTTTGGCCTTGCCAGCTGTTGCAGATGTCTTGTGAGGTACATACCAAACGGGGCGTTATACTCTATAATGGGTCTAATGAGGGATGAGTGCAGTGGGACAATGACCTCATTTTTTCTGGATGAAAAGCCCTTACTGATGCGGTGCACCCAGTGGATTTTCCTGTAAATAAATGCCAATAAATAAATAAAAAGAGTGACAGGAAGAACAGAAAGGGGATACAGGTTGAAGTTTGAACAACATGTCTCTGATAATATGTTGGAATGCATTTCCGAGTAGGTGGTACAATCGGATACCAACTCAGTGCAGTGCTGAGTAATGGTTTTAAGCTTTCTGACCTAAGTTAAAAAGGCATTATGGTTATCTTTGGATGAGATGACACTATTTTATTCATAATTGTCTTTGCAGGTGTGTGTCTTGTGCCTGAGTTTATTGCTTACTTTTCTGTGGTCACTTAAACAAGTGCAATTCAAAACTTTTGTGCTAACATGGGTGATTTGAATTTATTTCTTAGGGCCAGCAGTATTTTTGCATTTATTATAACATTTTTGATGTTGAGTTTCCATCAGAAGGACTTTTTTTTTAGTTTTGTATAGCATTTGTGATGGATATGGGTAGATTGCTTAGGTGGGAGGCAAAATTGGTGGTATATTGGTTAGAAAAACATTTTATATAGCCCACCTAATCATGAAGGGATTCACATCTAGATCAGGGGACGTCATCGTGCCTCTTTACTCATCCCTCATCAGGCCCATAATTGAGTACAATGCCCCTTTTGGGATGTACCTTACCAGACACCTGCAGCAACTGGAAAGACCCCAAAAGTACCTCACCAAGAGGATCAAAGGGCTCAAACAGATGCCATATGCTGCCCGGTTAGAAACTCCAGCTCTACTCAGTGGCATACTGCCTGTTCAGAGGCGATCTGTGCCTGACGTATAAAGACATGTCCAACCCGGAATTAATGGACATGCTGCACCTCAGAAAATCCAAATCCCATCGAGCTACGCTCGAGAGACTTGAACCTCAGCACTGAAATAAATAGGACATGCTGGAGGGACAGATTCATAACCCAGAGGCTCCCTTCACTCTGGAATAAAATCCCAGTCCAGGTTAGGCAGAGTCCCTCATTGACTCTCTTCAAGAGGAATCTTGATGAGTGGATGGGAGATCGTAGGTTTACCCCGGCTATCACTTCTGTGTCACTGTTAGACAGAGGCACAGTATACTAACCTCAAAAAAGGGCATAGCAAAATAAATTTAAAATGGGTGGCGAAAGCCAAACACATTCTGGCTAGGCTTATAAATGCCCTAGGGCAGATAGCCTAGTATGAACCTATGAACCTATATGTTGGTATCCCCTAGGGTAGAGAGCAATTAAATCTACTTATGTCAGCAAAGAGTACAAAAAGATTGGCCCTAGAGAAATTTGCAGGTCTACCATAAGGTCTCCGACCCCCATATAATAATTTTTATTCCTACAAGAAGCAGAACCATGGTAGTAAACTTGGTAGTGTGGGGTTCAGTAAAAGTTGGTACTATGCCAGCTGTGGCAAGCAATCTAATTGGGTGGGTTTTAATAACAGTGTCTCAGGAAACTACAAATGAAATACAGTAATAGCTGAGGTGCTATACAGATGGAAAAATGATATTTCTATGGTCTAACAGTGTATGCATTAGTACTACAAGTGAGTCTATATGTGACTATGACTAATGAGGACGAAGAACAAATACTATTCACATGGTACATTAATGCAGATCCAAGTACTAAAAACAGTATGATATCAGCTGCACTATCTAAGAGTACATCTGCTGGCATTGCCAGTAAGTTCATACGTAGGTGTTATTAATGAGGAAGAAAAACAAATAATATTCACACAAAGTAATAAGGCAGAGCCAGGTAATATACAGCCAGTATAAGTCAGGAAGAGGCAGGATAGAGCCAATGCTGCCAGGAGACTAACAAACACAAAGCAATGCATATAGTATGATAGGTCAGAAAGGTGCAGGATAAAGGCAACGCTGCCGGGAGATTAACAAACACAATGCAATGTATGCAGGATGATAAGTCAGATAGATTCAGGATAGAGGCAACACTGCCAGGAGACGAACAAACATAATGCAATGCATACAGTACAATAAGTCAGAAAGATGCAGGACAGAGGCAATGCTGCCAGGAGACTAACATAAAGAAATACAATACATACAGTATGATAGGTCTGAAAGATGCAGGATACAGGCATGGGTGCCATGAGACCAACAAACAAAGTGCAATGTACACAGTGTGATAAGTCAGAAAGATGTATGATAGAGGCACAGGTGCCAGGAGACTAGCAAAAATAATGCAATACATGCAGTAGGATAAGTGAGAAAGATGCAAGATAGAGGTAAGGGTGTCAGGAGACTAGCAAACACAAAGCAGTACACACTGTTTGATAAGAAAGAAACATGCCAGGAGATGAACAAGGACAGTTCAAATGACATACAAGGCGCCAACACAGGTAAAAATGATACAGGATACAGGCATAGGTGTCACAAGAATAGCAGTACACACAGAACACAGTACTACAATTTAAAAGTGATACAATCTTCTTCTTTCAGCTTTTTCCCGGTTAGGTGTCACCACAGTGGATCACCTGTCCGCTCATTATTGGCAGTGTAGTTTTACGGTGTCGAGTTGCCAGGCCAGCGCCCAACCTTCCACAGAAGGCGCAGACACGCACACACTCACACCTAGGGCCAATTTAGAGTGTCCAGTCCACCTACAGCATGTCTTTGGGATGTGGGAGGAAACCAGAGCACCTGGAGGAAACCCATGCGACCACAGGGAGGACATGCAGACTCCACACAGAAGGCACCCCAGCCGAGAATCGAACTGGAGAACCTCTGCATCACTACGGCTGCCCAAAAGTGATACAATCTAGCACTTTGTATCTCTTTTGAACTGTCCTTGTTTGTCTCCTGGCAGCATTGCCTCTATCCTGCATCCTTCTGACTTATCACACTGTTTATATTGCATTGCATTTGCTAGTCTCAAGAACAAAATTCCTGACATAAAAACTCCATCTAAAGACAACCTCAAGGTTTTGCTGCTAAATGCTAGGACTCTTAGCATGAAACCGCATTCACTGGAAGCAGTCCTCACTTTGGAAGGCATAGACATTTGTGCAGTCATGGTGACCTGGTTCAAGGCTGTGGAGAGCACCCCAGCCATATCGGGCTACACCTTCTTCCACACATTCAGACCACAAACTGAAGGCATGAAAACTAAAAGAGGCAGTGTATCAATATTCATTAAACATAAATACACCTCTGTATTGGTCACACAGCATGATTCCCTGGAGATACTTCAGGTGCAATTTAACTGTTGGTAGGACACCTATTCAAGTCATTGCCAGCTACAGGACCCCCTCCATGAATCAGGACACCCACTCTGCCTATTTGGATCTACTTGAGTCTATCAAAATACATCCGAACACCATGGTTTTGGGCAACTTTAATTACCCATCCATTGACTGGGGAAATTACTCATACGCAAACTCACTTGCCCAAAGGTTCCTCGAGTTCATTAACTCCAATGCCCTGGACCATCTAGTTGACACCCCCACAAGGGGTGCCAGTATCCTGGATCTGGTGCTTACCAATATGGGGGAACCACTGCAGCACCCCCACTGTGAGGTCTTCCCTTGTGAGATCTGACCACAAATCAGTTTCATTCAAAGTAACTATCACACATGACCCCCCCCCCCAGCACTAACTAAACTATCAAACTTCTCTAAAGCAGATTGTAACCTCTTATGGGATGGTATAAATAGTCTCACTGCACTTCCCCCCTCAGATGGAACTGGCAACTATGCCGAGTTCTACACAAATGCTTATACAAACACCTGAACAACTGCACTGACTTGGCCATACCTGATAGGACCAAAACAAACTCTTCAAGAAAGAGCAAACCTGTCTGGTGGAAAACTACCATTAACAGACTTTAGAATAAGAGGAAGAAATTGCTGTCTAAGCATAAGAGGAAGCAAGCCCTAAACTGGAAACACTCCCTCCTCAGCCTAAACAACCAAATAAGACTTCTTGTGAAGTCCTCCAAAGGTAACTATGAATCCAAATTAGCTTCCTCAACTAATGACAACCATAGGGTGTTCTTTAGTTACATCCATAACCTAAAAGGAAAGGCCCGGATTTGTGCTGAACTGGTAGTTAATGATATCACATATATCGAGCCTGTGGACATTGCTAACCTGTTAACCGACAGGCCCTGTCCTTGCCACACTTACCCAAAGACATCCCTACCACCTGTCCTCTACCTTGAATCTCTAAACAGCAGGTCATGAATGCCCTCTCTAAGGTCAAATACACAGCATCCATGGGACCTGATAACATCCCAGGTTGCATCCTACATGGGCTTAAGCAAGAATTGGCAATGCCATTGGGTACTCTTTTCAATTATAGTCTAAGCACTGGCTTTGTCCCAGCTGAATGGAAAAAAGGCTACCATTATCCCCTTGCACAAAGTTAGTGCTTCCACTGACCCCAGGAACTATAGACCTATTAGCCTGACTAGCCTTATCTGCAAGGCCATGGAGAGAATCTTCATGGACCTTATCAACAAAGATATTGGTAATCTCCGAACACTTGACCTTACTCAATTTGGATTTGTCAAAGGGAAATCATGCCTGTTAAACCTGGTGAACTTCTCCGAGACAGTCACCAAGGCCCATGATGAGGGGAAATCTGTGCATACAGCCTACCTAGACTTAGCCAAGGCTTTTGACACTATCCCCCACTCAGGCATAATTAACAAACTCACCCAGCTAGGTATCAACCCATATATCATTAGATGGGTCACTAACTGGCTCACTGATAGAACCCATATAGTCAACATAGGGGAATCCACCTCCAACAGCAAACCTGTAGCCAGTGGTGTTCCACAGGGATCAGTCCTGGAATCTCTACTGTTTGGAATCTATTTCTCTGAAGTGCAAGCTAAAACTAAAGGTCTGTTGCTGACAAAGTTTGCTGATTACTGCAAACTGGGAGTGGTCATAGAATCTCCAAATGATGTAAACATCTTACAAGAGGATCTTACACAAACAAATGATTGGTGCCAAAGTCATGGCCTTAAATCTCAATGCAAAAAAATGTATTATCATCCCTTTTGGTAAGAGCGATGTTCCTGCTAACTACCACATCATAAAGTAACATGAACCAGTCTGTTCCTGGTTACAACATGTATAAAACACTAACACAAACGGAATGGCAGCAAAATCTCAATTTATCTTTTTTTATTGACTTAAAAACATACAGGTTAAGTGCTTTCATCTAATAAAATAGACTTCATCAGAACAATACTCTTCACACAATGTTTTTCTTAAATACATGCTCATACCAATCCAATTCAATTCAATTAGCTCCATAATTAATTCTTAAAGTGCTAGTGTTAAATTCCTATTCTCCCTATTGACTTGAATAGCTCATATTTAATACAATTAATAAAATGATAAAATTCATTAAAAAATGCGTACAAAATTCATATATATATAGGTGACTTTATATCTATTTTTATTCAATATATATATACAAAATGTAAAATGTATAAATATAAATACTTTTATTTTGTTTGTTTTTTTAAAAATACCACCATAAAAATCTAGTAACTACCTACTATTTTCCAATATGGGTTTGATGGATATATACTCATTGATACCGGGGGGCACAGAAGCATTTAAGTGGATCTGCCACCTTGCCTCTTTCTCCCCCCCCCCCAGCTTTTTCTTTATGTTACCACCCCTGGGATTGTATTTTACCAATTCTAATATTCCAAAGTGAAAAGACGAACATGTAGCATTTCCATTAAGATGTTTCCATAGGGCATTATTTCCATCTTGTTTTCTAATACTATAACTGTGGTCATAAATCCTATTTCTCAAGCACCTGTCGGTTTTTCCAACATAAAAGCATGGACACTTGGTGCATTTTGCAAGGTAAACCAGGTGCTTGGACCTACAGTTGCCCATCTGGAATTTGACAACAGTCTTGTTAATATTCTCTAATACAATTGAAGGGGAATTAATAATAAACCTACACTGGTTACATGTGCCACATTTGTAGGTACCATTCTGTACTTTATCATTGTTCTTATACCTAATTTTCTTCTCTAGTTGCATTTTCATATTTGTACCATTCCTAAACACAAAATGTGGCATGTCCCCCACAATCCTAAGAATATTACTATCTAATTTCATAATATTCCAGTTTTTCTGTATGATATTCTTGATCTCCCTACTGAATGGTGCATATTGTAAAACACATGCCCTTGTAAATACAACCTTATCAGTATTATCTTTAACTATACAGTTTATGTTTTTATTGTTGGTGGCTCCCTCACTATTCGTGGGGCCAACCCCTAAAAGTGGTTTGTATTTTTCCCCCCACTCACTTTTCACGTAATTGGTAACATCATTCACCATTCCATCAGGGTAGCCCCTACTCCTAAAAAAACCCCCTATCAGTTCTAATTCACTATTTAAATCTGTGAAATCTGACGTCATCCAGGCTGCTCTAATACATTGCCCTTTGATAATATTCCTTTTTTGACCCAAGGGGTGGCAACTAGTATATTGGAAATAGGAATTGCTGAATGTTTCCTTCCTAAAAACATTGGATTTAAATTTCCCATTGTTTAGTGTTATTCTGGTATCCAAATAGGAAATAGATTCCCTTTCAACATTAAAGGTAAATTTCAAACATTGACTGCATGAGTTTAAACTGATAACAATGTATTAGAGCAGCCCGGATGACGTCAAAATGCATGTGCAAAATGCACCAAGTGTCCATGCTTTTATGTTGGAAAAACCGACAGGTGCTTGAGAAATAGGATTTATGACCACAATTATAGTATAAGAAAACAAGATGGAAATAATGCCCTATGGAAACATCTTAATGGAAATGCTACATGTTCTTCTTTTCACTTTGGAATATTAGAATTGGTAAAATACAATCCCAGGGGTGGTAACATAAAGAAAAAGCTGGGGGAGAAAGAGGCAAGGTGGCAGATCCGCTTAAATGCTTCTGTGCCCCCCGGTATCAATGAGTATACATCCATCAAACCCATATTGGAAAATAGTAGATAGTTACTAGATTTTTATGGTGGTATTTTTAAAAAAACAAACAAAATAAAAGTATTTATATTTATACATTTTGCATTTTGTATATATATTGAATAAAATAGATATAAAGTCACCTATATATATGAATTTTCTACGCATTTTTTAATGAATGTTATCATTTTATTAATTGTATTAAATATGAGCTATTCAAGTCAATAGGGAGAATAGGAATTTAACACTAGCACTTTAAGAATTAATTATGGAGCTAATTGAATTGAATTGGATTGGTATGAGCATGTATTTAAGAAAAACATTGTGTGAAGAGTATTGTTCTGATGAAGTCTATTTTATTAGATGAAAGCGCTTAACCTGTATGTTTTTAAGTCAATAAACAAAGATAAATTGAGATTTTGCTGCCATTCCGTTCATGTTAGTGTTTTATACATGTTGTAACCAGGAACAGATTGGTTCATGTTACTTTATCTTGTTGACTGTTCCAGGACTCTCTCGTTTTGTTTAACTACCACATCAATAACAACACCCTAAATACACACAGGTTGAGAACAACCTTATCTTTGATCACCGTGTCTCCACCAGTGGTAAGAAAGGCATTCTGTATTGCTCATCTTATAAGTAAGGGCATCTCCTCCAGGGAAAAAAGAAGTTATCTCCTCCCTGTACTCTTCCTTCATCGGGCCAATAATTGAGTATAATGCCCCTTTTGGTATGTACCTTTCCAAGCACCTGCAACAATTGGAGAGACCACATAGGTTCCTCACAAGGAAAATTCAAGGTCTTCATCATCTGTCCTATGAGGATCATCTGAAATCACTGTCACTTTATTCTGTTCCATACAGACTACTCAAAGGCAATCTCTGTCTTGCATATAAGGCAATCTTTTACCTAGCTTTATTTGAAATGCTGCATATCCGTAAGTCAAATGGTACACGGGTTTCTCACTCTAATAGCCTTAACCTGGTATGTGACAGTAATAGAACCTGCTGGAGGGACAGATTTGACTCCCTTTGGAACAGACTCCTGCTTCATGTCAAGCAGAGCACCTTATGGGCCCTCTTCAAATGCAATTTGGATGATTGGATGGATAACCATAAATTTACCCCATAGGTTCCACCTATGTCCCTCTTGGATAGGGGTGATAGGTGCTGGTCATGGAAATAAGGGTAAAACTTGGCTAGGCTTGTAAGGGTAGGGTCATTAGCCTAGTAACCTCCTATGATCCTATTATCTAGCAAAAATAATGCAGGATATAGGCACGGGGCCACAGGGCTGGCATGCACAGAAAACACATTTAAAAGTAAAAAATAATACCACCATGGGCATAAAATGACACTGGATACAGACAGGGGTGTCAGATGCCAACAGTTCTAAAGTGATATAAAGAACTAACATGGGCATGGACATTATAAAACTTTGCAATCAGAGTACAATGATTTAAAAGTGTAAAACATTCCAAAAACAGTACAATTCAAAATCAATATGCAGGTGCTGCAAGTGTTTGTACATACAGCAATTAACAAGTGTTGCGAGACTAACGGCACAATCAGCAGTCAGTGCAATAAATCGAGAGATACACTATAGTAATTAACTAGATGCACACATGCCACCATTACTTACATGCAAATGTGATTTCTTTAATGTTTTATGCAGTTCTTTAAGACATTTCATTCAGTCAAAGTTCAGGACTTTACCTCAACCAGCAGACCTGTCACCAGTGGGGTTCCACAGGGGTCAGTGCTGGGCCCCCTATTGTTTAGAATATACTTCTCAGAAGTTTAGGCCAAAACAGAGGGGCTGTGGCTGACTAAGTTTGCTGATGACTGCAAATTAGGTGCAATCACTGAATTCCCAAACAATGTCAATATACTTCAAGAGGGACTTGCACAAACCATTGATTAGTGCCAAAGCCATGGACTCAAATTCAATGCAAAAAAATGCATTATCATTCCCTGCTGTAAAAACGATATCCCTGCAGACTATCATATAAATAATAAGAACCTAAGTAACAGCTCAGTAGTGAGAGACTTGGGAACGCAAGTTGAATGCAGCCTAAACTTTGACCACCATGTATCTACTGCAATAAGGAAAGCATTCTATGTCTCACACCTCATTAGCAAAGGCATTGCCTCAGGAGTGAAAGAGGTCATAACATCCCTGTACAAGACCCTCATCAGGCTAATAATTGAGTACAATGCTCCCTTTGGTATGTACCTTGCCAGACACCTGCAGCAACTTGAGAGACCTCAGAGATTTCTAACCAAGAAAATTCAGGGTCTCCAGTACATGTCATATATTGACAGACTGAAGTCACTGTCACTGTACTCAGTAGCATACAGACTACCTGGAGGAGACTTGTGCCTGGCGTACAGAGCAATCTCAGATCCAAACCTAATGGAAATGCTGCACATCCGCAAGTCAAATGGAACAAGGGTCACCCACTCCAGGGACCTTAACCTGGCCTGCGACATAAATAGGACCTGCTGGAGAGACAGACATGTCTCTCAGAGGTTACCACTCCTCTGGAATAGGCTACAAATTCATGTCAAACAAAACCCTCTATGACCCTGTTTAAGTGTAGCCTGGATGACTGGATGGGAAACTGTAAGTTCCTGCCAGAGATTTCACCTATGACCCTCCTAGATATAGCAGTCATTGCTAACTAAGATCTCGAGTTTAGGCAAGATCCTTTATATTGGGTTTCTCTAGTATTATATTGGGTACACACAACTAGGCTTATAAAGACTTTTGGGTCAATAGCCCAGTAACTACCTATGAACCTCTTTAATTACCAGTACAGATACCACAATTAGTTTCATTGATTTGGAGTTGCTACAAAATTTTCAACTATTTATGGATTAGACTGGAAGCCTTTTGGAGTAGAATGAAAAGAAAGGCACTCACTGGCTACTACATCATGCACTTGTTATGTAGTTATGAGCAGTGGATAGCATACTCTATGTAGCTTTAGTGTAATCAATCATAAAGCCATGCAAAGCTGAAGTAATTAAATCAGGCAAAAACATGCAAACAACCAATACAAACTGCTGCTGCTAACAGACTAACAGCAAATAAACATTCTGGACACTAGAAATTCAACCAGTCTCATGACAGCATCTGCAAAACTAGTCCTAAATGAAAAAAAATACCTCTAGCAGGCATGCATGTCTCAAGATTAACTTAAAAAAATGGAAAAGAAATAGACCTGGTAATAGAGAGATAAGATAAGTCATCACTGCCAACAAGAGACAAACCTAAAAAAAGAAAATGAGAGAATATAAACAAAGTGCAGAGTTCTGTAATGTGATTGATGTGTAAGGTTTCTTGCTTAAACATCTGTAGTTATTGTAATATTTTATGCAAACAACAAAACTATAAACTTGTAATGTAGCCATTTGTTCCTCTGAGCTGTTACAGCAAAATTCAAACTAGTGTTATATGGTGCTTTCTTGAGTTTATGTATTTATAAGCCTTTCACCAAAAAAGCCTACCATACACATTTCTACATAAAGTTATCTGTAGCAAATATAAATAAAACACTAAAAATATTATTACCCTTTTAAAAAAACCAGCACAAAGTGCTAGATATGTCAAGGATATAGCACGTAAACAAATTACTGCTCAGAGGGTATGAGTTTAGTAAGATAAAACAACAAGTTACGATCACATGTTGAATAGTCCTGCAACTGACAAATTCATCCTGTGTTACTTCAATTATACCATGATCCTGATTGGCCAGAGTTATACTAATGGGAAACGGACTTTTTCCCATTAGTATAACTTCGCTTTTTTGTACTAAATGGGTTTAACATAAAATAAGCAACGGAGATCTCCGCTGCTTATTTTTCTCGCTGTTAAACCCATTTAAAGCAAGATCTCCATTGCTTTTAGTGTCTCGCTATGTTAAATGAGTTTAACATAGCGAGACAGTTTTAAAATAAGCTACGGAGAGCCATGCTTTTTATTTTAAAACTCTCTCGCTATGTTAAACTCATTTAACATAGCGAGACAAAAAGCAACGGAGATCTTGCTTTCATTGCCTTAGCCTGATGTAACATCAGAACTGCCGCGGATGCCAGACATCTGGAAGGGCAGTAAACAGGCATTATATTATGCCATTATTTAAGAAAAGTAATAGTTTCTTTTCTTAAATAATGTCATGGTATAATAGCAATAACCCACTTCTGGGTGTGGGTAATGCTAAATTTACCCACACCCAGGCGTGGGTTATTGCTATAATAACTCATTTAGGAATACTAACGTGACTGAATCACCACCGTCAAGGGGTGTAAGTGCCTTTTGAGTCTTATCCAGTTGATAAGTTCAAAAGAAAATATTAAATGTCTGAAGTTAGACTTGTTAGAGCCCTACACTAATTCAGTTCTGCAAAGGTATAACATCTAATTTCACCATGGGCAGGAAATCCTTTGATTTAAAAATTATGTCCTCATTCAACAGTATGTGGTCAGTGCATACAGTGCCAGACAGTCTGCTAAGTTACTCAGAAGCAGCAATAGATGCATGAAGTCTAAGATTCTACTGCACTAGAATAGTGGAGTTTTTTCTATTCTATTTCCCTTCCATGCCTAATAACCATCCAATCATTCTTTCATAGAACTCGAGCCCATTCATTCTTGAAACAAGGGTCCCTACCTTCAGTTAGTGATAACTGACTGAAGAAGACTGTCATCCAGACAACCATGAAGCTGAGTTTTGCCCTTGCCTATAACCATGCATCCTCTTTCTTGCACAGGGACAGCACCTTTTTCTCAGTTGACTGAGGGTAAGACTTCACCCCCAGATCGGGATCATCCATATTCCATGATGGACTCTCCAGGCTGGAGTACTGCATGATATTTCTGCCTTCTAAGCTATCCACATCTTTCAGTATGCGGACTATAGGGGCATTTATAGCTTAAACTCTAACAATCCCATAGTGAGAGCTACCACCATCGACTTAGGAGTGCCACGCCCATATCCCTAGATCTGTCTAAAACACCATTGCCACACAAGCCACCACTTGCTGAGTGCAGATAAATGGGCAGCCATTCCTCCTTCCAGCATATCAAGTTTACAGAAGATATTCACTCCTGTCTCCTCCCATCTTCTCCAGTGCCCAAGCCACTAGTCAAACTCAAGTCATTTAGGATGCAGTCATAGCTCCATTTCCCTATATTAGGGAACAAGACTAAACAGAGAAAAAGGTGTAATTCATATCTACCTAACAGTTATGGTGGCTATTAACTCTACAACTGATGATCATCTGTGATTTGTCTGATTACCAACTACAATAAATTAAAAACTCCTATGGATAATGTTGGGTGTCTCTTAAATCATTCAGTTTATAAAATGAAAAGAGTCACAGGGTGGTCATTGATTTCTGGGGTCACCCCACATCCATTTTTGGTCAACTATGTGCTTTCCATCCTGTCAAAATAGTATTTACTCTTTAAGAGCCAGAAACAATAACAACCTTCTTTATATCACCATGGCTAGTCGCAGAATCAAGTTTTCATTTTAGAAAGGGGGTCTGAGCATTATGATGCAGTGTTCATAAGAGGGCTGATAAATGGGGTTAAACAAACCTTATTGGTAGTTACAGTAGAATCATAAGCATTGCTATATAAAAGAAGGTTCCTGCCTTAAAAGTTTAATAAGAGGATAATAAGAGGATTGTGTTCAATAGAAGGAGACAATTACTGAGAAATGACACTCAGAGGGTAGACGATATGAATTTATGTTACAAACTGAGGCAAGAAATGGGGAAGGCAAGGGTGTGAAGGTGGACTGGAAGACATACAATTTATAGTAAAAATGTCTAGGTTTGTGAACAGATGGTAACTAGAAGGTGTCTAGTGGATGGATATGTTTATTAAATCCAAACCACTTGCACAAAGTACAATCTAATGGTTATCAGCTAGAGTCTCATGATCTGCACCATTAACCATCAAATAATATGTGAGGAGAGATTGGCCTTAAGAACATACAGTAAATATGAACTGCTGTTGCCTCTAATAATAGCCAACAACTTCTACACCAAAATAAACTTTACACTATACAGCTGCAGACCAGGGTTATAATCACTGGCTCACCAACATTTATCTCACTTCAGACTGAGCCAGGTGCCTTACAATGCAATTTATAGCAACAGTAATTGAAACCTGACTTTTCCCTGCTTTCCTTTAATATAGTGCTGCCAACAACTCTAGCAAGCCAAAGAAACAATTTCTGTTTATCTGTAAAATAAACCAGCAGTTACCTATTTGTGTGTTAGCAAAAGCATGAGTAGTGACTCATTAAAAGGCTGAAGCCAACAGTTTTTACCGCACCATTCAATTGCACATACCTTTAAAGTAGCAATAAATAATTTTCAAGCCACAAGCACTTATAATTAAATTTATATGGAATAAATTGAATTAAGCATTGAACTTGGTAAAATCAAATATTCAAACAACTAAAATGTTACACAAAGAAAATACAAAATAAACATTTTAAGCAAACTGTACAATGACAATTTGTAACTCTCAGCTTATTTGGATCTATTACTATGGCTCCTTATTGAAATGTCGACACTTAAAATGCCAAGTGCCAACATGCTGAAAAAAGACTGAAAAGACAGGAAAAGAGCGAATCTTGAAAATTGCTCTTCTCCTAAAAACTTTTTTTTCCAGGGGGGCATGCCCCCTGTATCCCTCATACCCCCGAACTTGTAGATATACCAACTCCAAGATTGTCATACCTTAGAGAAAATGAAATATTCTGAGAAATGTCATCTTAGACTTAGTATTCAGTAGTATCCGTTCATTCAGCCATTGAGTCTCCATACTCTGGGACTCATTCTAGCAGGTCCCGACATTTCAAACAGTTACTATCAGTACTGTAAGCCAAATAAATATAATGAATTTCTTTAACCTGTGATTTCAAACAAGAGCTGCAAATTTTCACAGACACATGGAATCCAGCTTGTTGAGTTCTGTTTCAAGAATGGAATCTCATGTGCACAGTTTAGAACTAAGACAGTTATTCAACTCGCCTTAACATCTCTACTTAAAACAGTCAGAGGCAGTCATTCTGGTTTAGATTTCAAAACTGATGATGATTTTCATGTTTTTAGAGTCTTACTCTGGTACTGGCAGGTTAATACATTTTTTGCTAAAGGCATTGCAAAATTGGTCATTTTTCATAAGCCAGATTTCTTTCAGTTTCTAAGTTTTACTGTACTTCAACTGAAAGGTCACATAATACAACATTCTGTCATGTTAAACTCTTTAAGTATTGTGAAATTTCAGCAACCATAGTTTTTATGAAAAATATAATTACACCCGTTTTAGCTCACTTATTCCCTTATTAAACCTCAAATTAGCTTTTTGAAGCCACCTACATGAAACAAAGCTTGAGGTAAAAAGTGCATTTAAGTTACCCTACCCAGCAGCCTTTCATGATAAGCCATCTGTAGTTATATTAATGATACAACACCAGCATTGGATTGTTACATATTAGGGCTGTAATCTCAAACACCACCAAACAAGCTTGTTATTTTGCCCACTTGATCTATATAAACACTTCAAATTTCTATAATCTGTAACTACTCTGCCTTTTCTATTATACAAGTAGGGTCGAAGCTTTTGGAGATCCCACACAATTCCAAAACATTCCTTCTCCACAACTGCAAAGTATTCTTCCCTTGCTCAAAGTCTATGGTGAAGGGATACTACTAAGTATTCTACCCCCTTTGAAGACATCTGGCAGAGTACATCACCCAGCCCATGGTTTGAAACATCGATCATCATCATCAACCTGCCTTTTCCCATTTTTCTATATGAGGTCAGGATGCTGCATCAACTGTCACCATCTCTTGCAATTCAATGCCCCTCTCCTACCTTCTTCAACAGTTATGCCTGACTGTATCCGTTTTTTTCTCACACAATCCATCCACACTTCTCCATGCTGGATGCCCTTGTTTCCTCTTGCTTTCTTTCTGTCTGTCCCAAATCTTCTTCACCAGATTGTCTTCTGCTATTCTGCACATGCACCCATACCATCATAATCTGTTCTTTTTCACCTTCTCTGCAACTGGACTTACTTCGGCTTCTGTTCTGACACCATCATTTCTTTGTTTGTCCCACAACGTTCACCCTACCTCCTGTCTCAGGCACTTCATCTCCATCACCTCTAGCTCCCTCAATTGCCACATTTATGTACCATACACTAGTACTGGTCATATCCCTGTTTTGTACATCTTGCTTTTCAGCTTTGAAACATTGATCTGCAATATAAACTCCTAGCTGTAATCAGGACTGTTAATGCAGAAAATTCAGTCAATGCCTCCTTGCATTCCTGTAAAGCGTGCTCACAAGCCAATGCCCAAATAACCTTATCTGGCTTATTCTTTTCAGTAAGGTCTGTAAGAGTAATGGCCATGGTACTTTAGAGAGGCACAACCTTTCTGTAATACTTCACTGCCTTGAGGAATGTCATAATCTACTTTTTAGTAATGGGACAGTCCACGTGCATATCATTCAGTTTGGAAGGCTTTGGCGGAATCTTTTCCATCACCTAGTCAAGGAAAAAAATAAGTTATTTCTGATATTCCTATCTGACATCTTTTACCTTAATAGTCTATCTAGCCCTATTAAATCTACTCAGCACCTCTCTGGCATTTTGCATGGTCCTGTTAGGATTGCCTAAAAGTCTTGTCTCTGTAAGTGAGAATGCAGTCTTGAGCTCCTGATTGGATACAATCTACAAGACTAGAAAGTAATTTAGGCATTTTTTATCCTGAAGGCAATTTTGATGAATTAAAACAACCAAAATTGGTGTGACAAACACCGAGTTCTTCCTTACAGCAGGTGTCAAAGCTACTTGCCAGTAATCCTCAGTCAACATGATAGTGGTCAGATACTTAGTTCCACTGTAATGCTTCATCTGTCCTGAATATGGAGTAGATATATATATATATATATATATATATATATATATATATATATATATATATATATATCTACATTTATGTGGATATTTATTTTCCTTTAATCTGCATGGAATCAGGTGTTACCATCTTTTTTGGTATCAATACCACCAGTGAGGCCCAGGGATTGTTGGATTCTTGGACTCAACCAGCTTTCAACATTTCATGCAATTCCATTGGTATGGTTTACTTGAACTACTTAGGCACCCTATAAAGTGCTGGTCTGATTAATAATTGGGTTTCTGTATGCATATTGTGCTCTACCAGTTGGGTACACTCCAGTTTAAGAGTGAACATATCCTCAAATTCTTATAGGTACTTATTGAATTTCTTAAACTTGTGTAGAGGAATAGCAGGTATGATTGTACTTCTTCAACCACTGACGTGTTAGCTCAGACCTCTTTACAGAGATCTAACACCAGATTCCCCTCTGATTCATTTTGTAAACTACTGCATATACTAAGTACTTGTGCAGATATTGGTAAGAAAGGCAATGAGTACAAATGAAGAAAGGGACAGTAAAAGAATCGGCACCTGTAAGTCTCAGTTTGTGGCTATGCTAGCCATTGCATGTGATCTCTGAAAAGGAAGACATCTAGTTTAGCCTGGTACTGGTACAGATAGGACCCTGGTGGCTTATGCCCACCTCCAGACTGGGAGCAGGGATATGGACAGATTGTTGCACCAAAGTGTTCAGGAAGTAGGTGTAAAAGGGGATCTGGGGAGGAGGGGATAGTTAAGTTTTTGTCAGAGAACTCAGGTGGGGTGAAAAATCTCATAAAAAGAGAAAAGACCATAAGGAAAGTAAGAAAGGGGCACAGTATTACAGCAAAAAATTAAACTGAAAGCACACACACTTGTAAAACTGTTAAGGAGGAGATTGAGGACTATTTGAAGGGAGGGGAAGCTAAACAGGAGGAGAGTGGTAGTTCTTTGCAAAGGGAATCTAGTGAGGAAGGATGCTGCACTTTGCTAGAGTGCAGTGTTAATGGTGACCTGATGACATAGCCAGCCTTAGGCATAGGCCAACTAGGCAGCCGCCTAGGGTGCTGCTCTAGCAGGGGTGCTTTTCCAGTATTTATTTGTTTATTTATTTGTAGCAAAGAAGTGCTTTCTTTAAAATATGTTGAATGAATACAGAAAAAAATGAAGACTAAAACAAACTGTGAGGAAAGACAGGAAGGAAAACGTCATCTGGATGGTGCAGGTAGACCAGGATGGGGACACTGGGTGGTGTTGGGGGCACTATGGAGCCCTTTTGCCTAGAGGACCAGTTAACCTAAGGCTGGTCCTGCTTGATGATAGCTTATTTGATATAAAACAGAAGCAGAGATAAATCTGAGCTGTTTCAAATACATGAGGGCAATGAAGGAAGTAGCACAAGGGGTGGCTAGAGTGACTTTAACATCAGAATATGCCTGGCTTTGAATATTTTTTTTCAGGAAGACTGTTTCACAAGACATAATGAAAGGGTAGAGTCCATTTAGGGCTGAAGGCTACAAATGGGTAGAAGATAATGGGAAAGGAAAAAAATCACATTTTTATTATGGATGAGACAAAACATATATGTCGCCTGGATTACTTTTGCTGGACAAGAGTGTGAAAAGTAATATATATAAAGCAGACCTTGGAGGTATGCACATTTCTGATGATACCCATGTGTCACAAAAGCTATGAGAGAAGGGGAAGGCTTAACAGGGTTAGAAATGAAATACAGACCAATGCAGATAAAATGTCTGAATATGAGATAATCAGAAATAAATCACTTTGATTTTTGTCTTATCTAACAATGATAATTTTTCTTTCTTATCTTCTGAAAACTGTCATGTGAATGAAAATTATTTTTGACCTTTGTTGAAAGATAAAACTGCTGTAAAACTGTGTTAGAGACTGCACGGATATGTGTTGGTGGTGTTTGGCAATGTTATGAAACCTCTTTTTCAAAATATATGTTACTTCAGCAATACTATCTTAAGACCAGGTGATGTAGTTACCTATAATGCTGGTTAATGAGTACAGAATTCTGAAGGTTAACATAAAGAAGAAACTAAAAGTATGCAAACCATTGGCCTCCCTCTGGCTGTGTACTGAGAAGAAGAGCAGAAGGCTGTGTGTTCTACTCCCACACCATGTAAATTAATTACTGTGTTTCACTTTAAGGGATGGGTGGAGGCACTGCAGTTCTGAGTGTGACCTCCTTTGATGAAATACTTAGTAATTATTTGGGATGCATAGCATAGGTTTAAAAAGGCCCTTATGGTCATTAGCCTAGTAAACACCTATGAACCTTAAACGTCTTCTCATGTCATGGAATACTGGTGGTGTACAGATAAGGCATAAGGTGTTGTGAGTAGTGCTTCTGATGTTGACAGTATAGATGAAGCATGTACTAAGAAGGAACTGTCTGCATGTGCAACTGGACACTATCATAAGGAAATATTGTTTCTGAATATGATGGCCTGAGTCTTGCAAACTCCCTTATCACTGTTTAGTCAGGTGACTGTATAACCTTGATCACTTTAACAAATGGATATAAGAGAGAGAAAGTAGGTACAGAAAAAAAAATCTCTTTTTTTTTCACCTGTTTTCAACAAACTATCTGTTTTACATATTTTTTAAATGAAATAAAACTGATCTCCAAAGACAGTAACTCAAACAGTTAAAATACCTCTGCCTTCATGTATAAAATATAACCATGTTTTTTAAAGAGGAGTCAACACAGAGTCAAGAAAAGTGTCCTCCATGGCTCCTAGACCATCTTATGAACTTGAGCAAATAAGGAAAACTAGACTAAAATGCATTAAATGCGATATGTATAATGTTTATATGTTGATGTTTATAAACATGCACACACAAGGGAAGTGGTACCTCTTGCTCTTTAGTAAGGGTGCATCAACCTTCAGTTTCACAGTACCTGCTACTTTAGATTGTACTTACCATAACACTGAAGTTAAGATAATGTGTCTGTGTACCTTCAGAGATATGCTTTATCACACATTCAGAGAGCCTTTCTAAACCTGATCTTAATGGTGCATTACCTCATTTAAGTCTCATGTACTATATCATTAATCAGGTGATTCTTCTGTCGAGCAGCATTAACTCCATCTCTCAACCCAGGAAATTGATGCATCCAAGATACACTGAGATGTATTCACCTTAGTCAACTAGTGTAATCTATAATATCCTTTGTGCCCTGCTTTGCCATGCCCTCCACCAGCAGAATACTAGTAGATGGACCAGTAAATGTCCACGTGCACACCTCATGCACTCTAACAATTTAAACTCTGTATTTAGTAAGTCTGCAAGGGACAAGGACATTTTATCTAGGAATATTGTCTCAACAATGAATGTTTTGGTCAAGAGTCATGGGAGATAATAAAGAAATGCACTTAATACAAACATGAGCACAAAGCTGAGAACTGCCAGCAACTCACTGGCAAAGTGAGCCTCATTAAGTACTGATATACATACATACATACACACATTTTATATATATATATATATATATATATATATATATATATATATATATATATACACACACACACACACACACACACACACACACACACACACACACACAGACACACACACACACACACACACACACACACACACATATATATATATATATATATATATATATATATGCATACACATACATACAAACATATATATATATATATATATACACACACAGACACACACACACACACACACACACACAAACACACACACACACACACACATATATATATATATAGTACATACACATACATACAAACATATATATATATATATATATATATATATATATACACACACACACAAATATATATATATATATATACTGTACATACACATACATACATATATATATATATATATATATATATATATATATATATATTCACATACTCAAGGCTTGAAATTCTCTAATTAGTACATCATGACCCTGTTCCTGATTCGACCCTGTCTGCCTCCATGATGTTAAGTGCATAATGAGACTTGGAGGTTTTCTTTCCACTTGAGATGTTACTGAGTACTCTCACATTCCTCCTCTACTCCATAATAGTTCATAGCACCCCTCCACCATTCATCATCCTCACCACCTCTCATGTTATCTTTTCTTGCCATGCGACCCTTCTTATTGTTTTCCTGTTTCCATCCTAACGCCTATCCTCCTAGTTGTTTGAGACTTCATTGTTCTTCCTTGTAAGAGATTTCCCATTCAAATCTAATGCCCACAGCTTTTTTTTTTTCTATCCATTAGCTCTATAATTTTACTTTTGTTCTTCAGATTATGAGCTATATTTGTGACAAAAATTTAAATAATTTCTTATTACTTATCTCTTGCTTAACTTGACAGAGTCCAGCAGCACTGTTAGATTCAAAACTACTAATGAAAATTAGCAGCAGTTCAAAAGTTATTACTTTATTAATCAGATATCCCATCAGGTTATGCCAGCAATGAGATTGGAAACAATGATGGAGTTGCATGGGACTGTAAAAAACAACCAGTTAGTCCCCAGATTCAGCATTTATGCAATCAGAAGCTGCTCCCCCTCCACAAATATGTGTTTTCCCCCATCAAGAATTCAGACTGTAAATAAATGTCTGCCACCAGTGCTTCAGCCATATACTTAACTATATTTTTCCTTCTGTGTTTATTAATTTGAACAAAAGTAACCCAAATGTACCTGGACAAGAGTCTGAGAGTTAAAGCTTCTCCAACTGGAAGATTCAGTGTTCATATTATTAACAACTGTATTCGTGCCTTATACAACATCACTGTTATGCATGAATGAAAAAAGTATCAAAACAACTACTTCTGAAACATGGAAAATAAAACAGAACAGGCTGAGAGCAGAACAGGACTGATGCCCCTTCCTCACATATTCATCAGATACTGAATAAATCAATCTTAACTTGAAATATCCATTCTCTCACTGCTCACCATATAGGAATATCGCAATGTGCTAGACAAGTGATCCTGGAATCATAAGATATCTAGCCATATATATCTTTAAGCAGACAAACTTAATTTTTTTTGGTTTTTGCCAACCTTTTCATACATTTATTAGTGCTCACCTCCCAAATCAAGCAGGGCTGTACATGATAATCATGACGTAAATTTCTGTCCACCCATGTACTTATCAATATTAGCCTTAAAGTTCTCCAAAGTAGTGCTTTGATCTGTAGCGGTAACTTATTCCATAGGTTAGGCATAGGTTGACTTAGAAACTTATCACTTTAGAGAGTCCTATTTATTTGTTGACATAGATTTATGTCCTAAGCAGGGGTGTTTGTAGATACACTGGTTTTGTAAAGAAATAGGAAGCCAAATAGGACTGTGTCTTTCATGACTCGAAAAGTAAGATGCAGGTCACCTCTGTTTTTTTCTACCCCATTAATACTTTACCTGTGCATAGTGAGAGGTAAATTGGACTAACTATACAATGACTGAGAAGCTCAATCTCCATGTAACCTTAGTAAGTCCAAAAAACTGGTACAGAGAGTGTTAGTATAAATGTAAGCAATCCAGGCAGACTTGATGGATCACCAGATACAAACAGAGATGCCACATATAAAACTGTGTGGCTCCAGTTAATATCCATCATATTAAAATGCATTTAAAACAAACATGGGGGAATCACTTAGCAAACCTAGGCAAGTTTACTTCATTAGAGAAAGTGATTTGTTCCAGATTCATTTTAAAGGGAAATGTTGAGTTCCACTTATAACAGTGATGCAGTTCAGCACCTCTATAGATATAATACTCACTATATAATGTAATGTAACAGAAAAGAAGAATTATGTGAGATGCGGCAGTCCTCAAAAGTGATTCTTAAAATGCTAACCCACAGCATTATTAAGGTCAGTAGCCAGACCTAACATCTGGTATTAAAGTGAATAAGTTATGGTAAGATATGCTGGTAGGTACCCATCATCATGTATATTATGTCATTGTTGTATTTAAAAATCAGCATCAATGTCAGGATATGTTTTGACAATGAGCAGAGGCCTCAGGTACAGTGAAAGGATTTAATTCATGCAGAAGGGTATAGGGCAAAATCTCAGCTTTGCTTATTTTTGGCCCTTTAAAGCTGCCTGCTACAAGCCTGAACTGAGTTTCCAGCCAAGCTTGAGCATGGTTCATACCTGTTCACACTCTTCCAAGTATATAGCCATTGTTCACTAGTACCAGAAAATCTGAATTTACATGTTCAGACCCTTCCAAGTATATATCCGTTGTTCACGAGTACCAAAAAATCTGCATTACTGGAACTGATGTTCTTACAGAATTATTAAATATATGGCAAGAAATTATGACTATCTTCAACAATAATGAAGTCTGTAATATAACTGACAACATATTTTCATTCTCTTCAGCTGACCAGAAGGATTTATGCACGATGATACTTAAAATACATGGAACATGTACTGCAACAGAAAATGTCAGGTTTTACTGCTCTGAGTAACTTTCATTATCTGTTCCCTTCTTCTTCTGTGGTATAACTGAACAAAAATTAAAAATCACCTTTTGTGGTTCACTGAAATTGCAATAAAGTCAGCCACACTGTAGGCACATAATACAAATAAAGTTTTAATGTACTTCACACATTAATCAATCATATGATATCATACAGAACTCCAAGTGAGTAAAAGGAATGTAAACAAATATTTCTCAATGTCAAGATATATCACAGCATTATGCTTAGCAAGCTTAATGTGATGCTAAGTCATGAAGATAAATGTGCTGCCTGTGACTTAGGTTTGAGTAACATTTCACTATTAGCCTGGGTGCCGAATGGTTATTTGGGTGTTGACTCAATGAATGAAAGCATGGAAGCCTGCCATCTGCTTTGACGGGAACAATACCAACATGATGCACTATGGCCCTGTCTGGTGGTGACATTGGTAGCAATACAGCCCTGTCTGGTGTTGACATTGGTAGCACTACGGCCCTGTCTGGTGGCGACATTGGTAGCACTACGGCCCTGTCTGGTGGTGACATTGGTAGCACTATGGCCCTGTCTGGTGGTGACATTGGTAGCACTACAGCCCTGTCTGGTGGTGACATTGGTAGCAGTGCTACACATCTATGTTGTACAAGTTATTTGGCAGGCTTCATGATAATACAGTGCAGGTCGTGCATGGGGTTTTCACCTACCTCCACCTTTCCCTTTAATATCTTACACATGACCATTGCCATTGTTGCATGTTAATTCACACTGTTTGTGACCACAACAGAACAAGCAGAACAAAAATATGGAAAAATATGAACAGCTAAAAAGCCGCTAAGCTGTGC
Source organism: Protopterus annectens (assembly GCF_019279795.1). Taxonomy (NCBI): domain Eukaryota; kingdom Metazoa; phylum Chordata; order Ceratodontiformes; family Protopteridae; genus Protopterus; species Protopterus annectens. Next base: position 261,231,625 of record NC_056738.1, read on the forward strand.
ATTGTGAGCATACTTTCAGTGGACACTGGTATTTAACGGTCTGTAAACAACATTATAACTCCGCCAAGGATGGTCCCAAGCCCGGCTGAAAAAGGAGGAGGGTTGGGCTTAGGGTTAGCAACCCCATCCCGTAAAAAACAAATTGCTACAAAAACACCAACTACAGGAAACACAGACAATCTTGTCTTGGAAGAGGAGGGTTCTTCAAATGGAAGATTTTTGAAGTTTTGTGGCCAAAGCCGAAAGGACGCCACAAAGCAGAGCACCCTTCTCTCTACCAGGAAAATAAACATTGGCACATGGAATGTCAGGACCATGTATGAGCTAAGCAAGGCAGCCCAAGTGGCAGCAGAAATGAGAAATAACAACTTGAGTTTGTTGGGAATCAGCGAGACAAGGTGGACAGGGGCTGGTCAGTGTCGATTATCTACAGGAGAGTTGCTGCTTTATTCTGGACATGAGGACAGTGAAGCACTTCACTCCCAGGGGGTTGGTCTTATGTTGGCTAAACTGGCCCAGAGAGCCCTGATTGGATGGGAAGCACATGGCCCCAGGATCATCACAGCTTCATTCCGTACAAAGAAGAAGAAAATTGTAATGAATGTGGTCCAGTGCTACGCACCAACTAATGACAGTGAAGAGGAAGATAAAGATCAGTTTTATGAAAGACTGCAGCAGATCCTCGAGACCTACCCAGACAAAGACCTTACTATCCTTATGGGCGATATAAATGCCAAGGTCGGATCCAGTAACATAGGATATGAGCAAATCATGAGTACACATGCTCTGGGAACAATCAACGAGAATGGTGAAAGGTTTGTTGATCTATGTGCTCTCAACAATTTGGTCATTGGAGGCAGCATTTTTCCCCACAAACGGATACACAAAAATACATGGGTCTCCCTGACTACACAACAGAAAACCAGATAGATCATATATGCATCTGTAGAAGGTTTAGAAGAACATTACAAGATGTCAGAGTTAAAAGAGGGGCAGATGTAGCATCTGACTATCACTTGGTGGTGGCTAGACTGAAGCTAAAGCTAAAAAGAACCCAGGTTCAAGAGTCATCTAGGAGAATCAAATACAATGTTCATCTATTGAAAGATTCTCAGACAAAAGAACAGTTCAACATTGCACTGAAGAACAAATTTGAAGTGCTACAAGAACTGGTTGAGGAGGGTGGAGTAAACAGCTCATGGCAGAATGTGAAAAGGGCTGTAGACTTAGCTTGTCAAGAGACACTGGGACCTAAAAAGTATCATCAGAAAGAGTGGATCACAGCAGAAACACTGGTAAAGATAGAAGACAGAAAGAGGAAGAAGGCAAAAGTAAACAACAGTAAAACCAGAGCTTCAAAGATCAAGGCCCAAGAAGAATATGCAGATGCCCATAGAGAGGTCAAAAGATGCATTAAAATAGACAAGAACAATTATGTGGAACAGTTGGCAGTTGAGGCAGAACTGGCAGCTTACAGTGGTAACACAAAAATGTTGTATGATATCACCAAGCAACTTTCAGGAAAGTACAGTAAGCCAGAGAGACCTGTTAAAGATAAGCAAGGGAAAACCATCAATAGTATAGAACATCAACTGAAAAGGTGGGTGGAACACTTTGAAGAACTTCTAAACAGACCGTCACCTCTAAACCCTCCAATTATTGAGCCAGCCAATGAAGATCTACCAATCAATTGTGAAAAGCCAAGCAAGGAGGAGATCAGGAAAGCCATCATCCAAGTGAAAAATGGGAAAGCGGCAGGACCAGATAACATCCCGGCAGAGGCCCTTAAAGCAGACCTGAATACATCAGTGGAGATGTTGTACCCACTCTTTGAAAGAATCTGGGCAGAGGAAACTGTTCCTTCAGAATGGAAAGAGAGCCATCTCATTAAGCTTCCCAAGAAAGGGGACCTTAGCAAATGCGACAACTACAGAGGCATCAATCTTCTATCAGTTCCAGGAAAAGTTTTCAACCGTATCCTTTTGGAAAGGATAAAGGACACCACTGACAAAAAGCTGAGAGAAGAGCAGGCAGGCTTCCGCAAAAATAGATCGTGTACTGATCAAATTGCAACGCTCAGAATAATTGTGGAACAGTCAGTTGAATGGAACTCACCATTGTATATCAACTTTGTTGACTTTGAAAAGGCGTTTGATAGCGTGGACAGAGAGACACTGTGGAGCCTTCTGAAGCACTATGGTATACCAACTGAAATAGTAAATTTGATAAAGAACTCATACAATGGTCTATCATGCAGGGTTATACATGGAGGGCAGCTCTCTGAAAGCTTTCAAGTAAAAACTGGGGTCAGGCAAGGATGCTTACTGTCACCATTCCTCTTCCTGTTAGTTATCGATTGGATTATGAAGAAATCTACTGCAGGACAGAAAAATGGGATCCAATGGACCCTATGGAGTCAGCTGGAAGATCTGGACTATGCTGATGACCTCGCCCTCATCTCTCACAGCCAGCAGCAAATGCAAAACAAGACAAATTTGGTGGCAGTTACAGCACTAGAGGTGGGTCTTAACATTAACAATCTGAAGACAAAGATCCTTAAATTAAACTCCACAAATACTAACCCTATCACTCTGCAAGGGAAGCCACTGGAGGAAGTGCAGTCCTTTACCTACCTTGGCAGCATAATTGACAAGCAGGGCGGATCAGAAGCTGATGTCAGGGCAAGGATAGGAAAAGCAAGAGCAGCCTTCATACAGTTAAATAGGGTCTGGAAAACAAGAGAACTATCCCTGATCAACAAGATAAGGCTGTTTAACTCTAACGTGAAGTCAGTACTGCTGTATGGGGCAGAGACCTGGGGGTTAAACAAGACCACCACTAAAAAACTTCAGACATTTACAAATAGCTGTCTCAGGAAGATTCTACGGATTCGATGGCCAGACACTATTAGCAACGCCACCCTTTTGGAAAGGACCAACCAACTTTCGATTGGGGAAGAAGTTAAGAGGAGGAGGTGGAGATGGATTGGGCATACTCTTCGCAAACCAGCAAACAACATTACAAGACAGGCGTTGTGCTGGAATCCTCAGGGGAAGAGAGGAAGAGGCCGCCCACGAAACACCTGGAGGCGAGACTTTGAGGCAGATGCTAAGCTTAGAGGCTACACATGGAACCAAATAGAACAGCTGGCCCAGGACAAGATTCGGTGGAGAGCTGTAGTTGGTGGCCCATACCCTGTCAAGGGTGACGGGCATAAGTAAACAACATTATACAATTTTTCTACTGCTCTGTCTGCCCCACATCTTGGGGGCAAATACTGGTGGCACTTCTCCTGTAAATACCTCTGCATTTAGGGGCTTCTCAAAAGCAAAAAAAAATCCAGTTTCCTCATGAGCTACATAAATTCCATTATAATCCTCTTCCTTTGGATTCCATTGCTAAGGCTGCTGCTTATGCCCTGTGGCCTCAACTCCCATTTAAATAGCTCCATTGGTAAGGCAGCCCCTATCCACACCAAATAAAATGAGACATGTATGAATAAACCCTAATGATGGAATACCCATATAAATAAATTATATACTATGAGAAATAAATAGCTTAATGCTTATAAGCAGTCTCATTCTACCTACTTTAATAGCGCGCTTAAGCAAATTAGTAAAGAGCTTAAGGGAACCATAAGGAAATTCACTGTTGAGTATGAACTTAAAATAGCCACTAAAGTAAAAAAATAACTATAAATCTTTCTTTAACTATGTCAGGAACTGAAGCACTAAAATCCAACAATGTTTGGAGCTAGCCCACAATAATACTACATACACTGACCTAAAGGAAATAGCTAATATCCTCGCTTAAATTATATTTATTCCACAGATTCTACAATCTCAGTTACACCTTTTAATTACTATGGCACAAGTTCTCATGACACTCTCAAAACCAAAAAACACCTCATCCATTGGTCTTGATAACAATCTAGGTTTCCTGATTATAAGTGCCAAATATGGGCCATATGAACTCTTACTCAGCCTATTGAATCTAGAACTCTCCACTGGTTAAGTCCGGAAACAGCATTTATAATGCCACTACACAAGTGTGGCCCAAGCATGAACCATGGAAACTACACACTTATTAGTTTCACTGACCTCACATATAAAGCTATGGAGTATATTATCTCAGAGCTTATTAATTTGGCCATTGAAACTCTCTTAACCCTGGATCATCACCTTTGACAAAAGATGGTCCTGTATCATTAACCTCATTCATTTCTTTGAAAAAGAAAACAAGGTATTAGATAGTGGTTACATAGTACATACAGAATATCTGGACCTGGCCAAGGCCTTTGATACCTTTCCCCATGCAGACATTAGTGACAGACTTATTGGATAACTGTTTGTCAGGCTAAACCCGTGTGTTTAGAGTTGCAGATGCCACTTCTGAAAGAAAAAATATTGCCAGTGGTGTACAACAGGGTTCAGTCTTGGGTCCCGTCCTATTTGGCATTTGTTTGTCAGACCTTTGAGCCAACACTCTTAGCCAGATAACTGTAAATCTGATGTTTTTGTTCAGTCTTCCACTGATTTTGAATTGTTCCAACATGGGTTAGGCCATATTAGCAAAAGTCAAATTTATAATTTTTTTCACTTACCTGATGAGACAGGGGGAATGGGCAAGCCCCACTGGGACTCTTGCTTCTGATTTCAAGCACCTGGGTGTTTGGGAGTAACCCATTCTGAGGACAGTGTCAGGTGGGGAGTTTGACTAGGGCATTACACTTGTTAAAGAGTAATGCCAGTAAGGCAAGCTCAGAGAGGATAAAAACCTCTCTTGTAGAAGAGCAAAAGCTCACATAATCTTGATTTTAATATGAATACAGACCATTAAAGCAGGGCCTCATGATCCTTCTGTTTTTTTTGCATTTTAAGCTGGGGGTGTCAGAAAATTTGCCACAGGGATAACTGGTTTCTAGTGGCCAAGCATTCATAGCGATGTCGCTCTTTGATCCTTCAATATCAGCTCTATCTGTCATTATTAAGTAGAATTCAACAAGCGTTGGATAATTCACCCATTAATAGGGAATGTGAGCTGGGATTAGGCTATTGTGAGGCATGTTAGTTTTACCCTATTAATGATGTGTTGTTACAATAGTAATCCTGCTCAGTATGAAAGGAACTGCAGGTTCAGACATTTGGTGTATGTGCTTGGCTGAGAAGCCAATGATGCAAAGCTACCATCTGTGGGATTATGAGTGAATATCTCGAAGTCATAATCCTGCCTAAATGCAATGATAATGCAGTGCTGCAGATCTCTGTTTGGCTAGGGATAGCTGTCCACAAGGTCAGTGAGGAGTGCCACTCGTCACTGTGTCAAAGCAAGGATAGAAGGGGGCAGCTTCTCTCCAGACGTATACCACATGTTCATGGGGAACCAGATGCTAAATTGCTCATACATGACCAGATTCTGGGTCAGACAATGTGGTTTCAAAGACAAGGGCCTCAAATTAAATGTGAAGCATTGAGGCATAGTTCATTTTTGTAAATGGAACATTTTCACATACTATAATGATGACATACCTCTCTAACCATGGGTTCATAGGTATATACTAGACTAACAACCACCAGGGCCTTTATAAGCATAGCCACTCAATCCAAACAATTGTTTCCTAATGTATCATGGGCATTTATTAGGAGGGGGATATGGTAGTTAGGAAGTTTCTAGAGGTTATGGGGGTATGTTAGTTTTGGCAATATTTTCTGCCACTTATAGATAGACACGTTCATAGATTAGTACTGTCTATCAGAGACATGAGGGCTAGACCCAGGCTGAATTTCAGATCTCCCATCCATTGGTCAAAGTTACACTTAAATAGGGTTAGGGATGAACTCTGTTTCACATTAATGGGGAGCCTGCTTCAGAGCATGGGGATCCTCTTGAGACATGTATCTGTCTCACACGCATGTCTTATTTATGTCACAAGTAAAATTTTAATCCTGGGATCTAGTTGTTCTGATGCTGTTCATTTTGTGGATGTGCAAAAGGTCTATCAGAGCTGGAACCAAGGATGCCTTGTATGCCAGACATATATTTACCCTCAGTAACCTGTAGGAGACTGAGTATATAGATAGGACTTTAAAGCAATTCATATAGGACATGTGTTTATACCCTGGATTCTCCAGGGAAGAAACCTTTGTGGGCATTCCAACTGTTGCATATGTCTGGCCAGGTACATGCCAAGGGGGCATTATACTCAATGATAGGTCTTTTAAGGGCCGAATAAAGTGGCACTATGTCTTCCTTGGACTTAGATGCCATGCATTACTTATAAGTTGGGTGACATACAATGATTTTCTTACTACCTTAAAAACATGATGGTCAAAGACCAGATTATTGTCTACATATGTTCCCAGATCTCTGACTACCAGATCAACTCTTAGGGGTGTCTTATTGATGAAGTAATTAGCCTTGCTGGCAGTTTTCCCAAAAGGTTCTATGATACATTTCTTGGCATTGAGTTTTAATCCATGACTTTGGCACCAATCATTTGTCTGTGTTAGACCCTCTTGTAAGTTGTTTGCTTCATGGAGGGAGGGAGGGGAATTAATGATAGCTCCAAATCTGCAGTCATCTGAGAACTTGGTCAGTCAAAGGCCCTTGACATTAACCTGTACCTCTGAGAAATAGATGCCAAATAGGAGCAGTCCCAGCACAGATCCCTGCAATATCCTGCTGGTGATAGTGGAGGTGGTTTCACCAATCCTGACTTCCAGGGGCCTGCCTGTGAGCCAGCTGGCAAGCCAGTAAGTTCTGTAGGGGTTGATGCTCAGCTCAGTGACTTTGTCAATTATACCTGAGTGGCGTATTGTACCAAACACCTTAGCCAGGTCCATGTAGGCAATATGCACCATTTTCCCATCATCCATTGCCTTAGTGACCTTCTCAAAGAAGCCCACCAGGTGTAGTAGGCATGACCTTCCCTTGACAAAGCCAAACTGGGATGAATCAAGTATCTGAAGGTTGCCTAATAGGTAAGTACTAGGCTAGCTGCTCTCGTAAGCCATCTTTAGCCTAGACAATTTCCCAAAGGTGAGAATCAAATCCTTGCATCTGTGAGTTAAACACCTTAACCATTAAGCTAACCCCCAAACCCCATCATATGGGACCTAGCACTCTTATTGATAATTCATTATTATTTGACATCATGTCTCTGCAGTAGTTTGGAAAGCCTTTTTATCTGGTTCATCTTATTTCCAAAGGCATCTCCTGTAGATCCAAAGAAGTCTTAATTCATTTTACTCGTATCTAATCATACCCGTTATTGTATTTTTTTGCGTCTTTTGGCTTTTCCCAGTCAGGGGTCGCCACAGCGGAACTCCGGCCCGCTAATGATTGGCAGTAGATTTTTACGTGCTGGCTTGCCGGGCCTAACGCAAAACCTTCAACGAAGGAAGGCCCATTCACGCATGCCGCCACACAGAAGACGCTCTAACTGAGAATCGAACGGGCAACGTCTAACTGTGAGGCGATAACGCTACCGCAGCACCAGCACCGCAGTTATAATGCACTTTTTGACATGAATTTGTCTAAACATACCACTCAGCTTGAGAGACCTCAGGAACTCATAACTAGAAAGATCAGTGGCTTCAAAAATCTTATTTATTAGGATAGACTGGAAGCCCAAACATCTTACTTATTAGGATAGAGTGGCAGCCCTCTCTCTTTACTCAGTCTCTTATAGATTTCTCCTTGGAGAACTGTGTTTAACCTTTCAAGCCCTGAAGGATCCAAACTTCTTTGATATTCCTTCACAGAATAAATGATACTTGAAATGCTTGGTTAAAGAACTAAACCTTCATTAACAGACAAATAAGATAAACTGGCGCAATAGATTCATATCTCAACATATCTCTCACCTCTGAAACAAACTTCCACTACTTGTCAAAGTAATACCCTTGCCAACTTCAAGGTAAACCTAGATAATTGAATGGATGGCTTCAATTCTCCCCTGATTCATCATTTCCTGCCCTCTTTGAGGCTAGAAACAGCTTTTGAGTTGAGTTATGAACTGTAGAACCAAGGCATATGCATGATGAAGTCAAAAAGTAAATAAAATATAGGGTAAGGAATAACTGTGAAAATGGAGCTTTGAATATAGCTCAGTTTTAAATACAAAAGCACATGCATGTTAATATCAAAATAAAATGGCATTATAAAATACAGCAGGGAAATGGCAAGTACTCTAAACAAAATACAGCAAAGCACATTTACAGTAAAAGAGAAAGAGCCAAGGATAAGACAGAAAAAGCGTAGATACAATGTGGCTATGAAGGAAGAAAAGCAGCTGTCACTGTCAGGACAGGAAAGGTATCAAAGAAGCTGCTTTGTAAATATTGTGCAGTATGTCGGGTGACAGTGGCTAAAATAGTGCAAAAGTGAAGGGAGATGTCTGTAAAGTGCTATGTACTTTGTGTGCCTGTGTGTACTGAGTGAGTGGTCAATGGATATTTACAAACTTAAAGTAATTAGTAATTCTAGTCTGATGAGGTGAACTATATACAAAATATCCAAGTCCTCCAGCAACAGGAAACCGAATGAATAGCATGCTCTGAATTATTTCACTGCATTTTAATTAACTCATTACATCTGAGTGAAGCCGCCAGGTGCATCTGCAGTTATCTCCTACTGACGCCTCTAGGCGCAAATATTGCTTGTTCATATTTGCATTAATAATTCCAAAGCCATGCTACGTACACGGTATCAGAAAATTTTATCTTAAAGCATACATGATGGAAAGCACAACTGTATTGATATTTAACCTCTGTCAACGAGTATTTGTTAGAACTGTAAGATGATAACTTCACTTTTTAAAGGCTCAAGCTACACCGACTGGGAGTTAAAGGCACACACTCAAAAGAACTGTACTGGAGGGAATGTGTTAAAACAGTAACAATTCCATGACATCTAAAGTGCCAAATCGAAAAAACAGTTTCAAGTACTACATAGCCTTCATCAGCATAAAACGTCAGGTCACAAGGGGCCTCACACACACTCACACACACACACACACACACACACACACACACACACACACACACACAAACACACACACACACACACACACACACACACATATATATATATATATATATATATATATATATATATATATATATATATCATTAAAAAGTCACATGATCTTTCAAAAATATGTAAACATCCAGAAACAGGTGTATGTATTCAAAACAAGGTAGTGAGTAAACAAAAACTGTGAGCTATGCTAAGAACTATTTTGCATATTTCCAAACTAAAAAAAAACAATAAATGCTGACATCTAGTGATCATTTGAAAAACATACAGCTTCAAATTAGAATTTCAAAAAGTCAATAAACCCCAGTGAAAACAATGCAACCAGGGAACAAAGCAGTCTTCGATCTCAGTGCTAACTAGACCTGACCCTGTTTAGCTTCTGAGACCAGGCAAGATCAAATTCATTCAGGATGGCAATGCCAGAAGCATTAATCTACTGCTGTTCATTTTGGGATGGATTCAAAAATACAAATTCCAAAATATACATTTAACCCAGGAGAAATTAATGCACCAAGGGTAATAATCCACTGTTGTTTCTTTTAGATAACCAATCCCACCAGCCCATTTTATTATTCACATTCTCCACTACCTTTTCCAGCCCAATAAACCTACATTTTACCCCAGAATGTCTTAAAATAAGTTTATATAAAGCAGTACTGTCATGTCCAGCCCTGATGTCACTAAAATGTTCAGCCATTCTTAACTTTAACATCCTGGTTGTTTTGGCTAAATAAATTGACATATAACTCACACAGGATTTTCAGGTGTTCTGCACTTCCCAAAAGGAATACACTAGTTTTAAAGATACTGTTAATTCAATTAATAATCCTACTATTGCACAATTATTTAAAAAGCTAACTGATGTCTCCATGTAAAAAGATGCAGAGAACTGTATGGCATCAAAGACTTCTTCAGGCCTATAATGCAACTAAAATAAATAGCTCCAAGAGTACTGAGTTTTTATATAACCAAATGTGATTAATCCTGATCACACTTTTTTAAAGGACCAGCATTCTGTTCAACAAACTGCATCTGTGCTCTTTGATATGCCTCTAATAAATGTATATGACAGGCAAATCATAAAATTAGAGGCTGATGTTAACTGATTGTTGAATGTATTAACTGAGCATCAAAATAAAGAGGAATATGAGACTCATTTAAACAAATACACAATGCTTATGTCAGATGTGGAAAATTAGTTAAAACAAAGAAAGGTTAAAAAGTATGAAAGACATGCACAAGAGAGTCTACTGCAAGTGCTTGTATGCCATTAGCTCATGACACACTTCCCTGCCACCACTCGCTCATATTTACAAGTTCCCTAACTCTCATTAACTCGATCCCTGTGAAATTATCAAAGGCTACGTTTCTCTCACAGTACCCAACCCTATTCCTAAAAACTCTTACCCAGTCCCTAAACCTAAACTCCCAATCAGTCCCTAAATCTAAATTCCTAGTCCCTAAACCTAAAATCCCCCTCCCCTCTCCTTCCTAACCCTAAGCTTCCAATCCCCTCCTCTCACTCTCTTAACTTAAAATCCTCCTCCCCTCACCTCCCTAAAACTAAACTCCACCTCCTCATTTCCCTTCCCCACTTACCTAGTCCATGTCAAGCACCTGCTTGTGTCCATCTGTTGCGGCAACTGCATCACTGAACTCGTGTTCAGGTTCAAGTACCTGGTCAGGCAGCTGGTTGGACAAGGTTACAGCCATTCAAGTCTCTGGCTACAAGTTAGTGAAATGTGAGCAGCTGAGGCTTGGGCCATTGTAGTACACCCTGTACAAGATTAAAGTTCCAACGGACAATTTACTTGGCATCAGCATAAGAGGGCTGTTAGGTTTGCTAAGGAAATTAGTGCTTTAAAGAGAAAGGTCAGTAATACAATTAAAAAAAAAAAAAAAAAAAAAAGGCAGAATGGTGCCTCCTCATGTTCCATATTAAAACAGTCTGATTAATCAGAAATTGGATCTGCTATTGAAGTCTCATCCACTACAAACACAGATGAGGACAGGGGATTGCACACACCTGTTAACTATGGAAGTATCTGTACTCCCTTTAACAAAAGTTATGCAGGAGGGAAACTCTAGAATAAACAATATATATATTTATCAAATGTTTCAACAAATAATGACAGCCAACAAATAGACTCTGAGATCTTGTTTGCCATCTACATTTCTGAAGTGAAAGCCAGTACCAAAGAGCTCTGGCTGACTAAGTTTGCAGATGACGGTAAGCTAGGAACAGTCATTGAATCCCCAAATGATTTAGCCATCCTGCAGGAAGGTTTGTCTCAAAATATAACTGATGCCAAAATCATGTACTGAAACTAAATGCCCAAAAAAAATTGTATTCTTTGTGAAGTCATCTACCCCAGGAAGTACCACATTGACAATAAACCCCTAAGAGTTGACCCAGTTGTTCAGGACTTCAGAACGTATGTGGACAGTAACCCTACATTCAACCAACATGTGTCCATTGTTGTAAGAAAGTTCTATATTGCACAGTTTACACATAAAGGGTTGTTGTTTGTCTTTTGGCTTTTTCCCAGTAAGGGGTCGCCACAGCGGAACTCTGGTCCGCTAATGATTGGCAGTAGATTTTTACGAAATGCCGAGGTGCCAGCTTGACACCCAACCTTCAACGAAGGCATGCCCATTTACGCACGCATGTCTTTCGAACGCTACCCAACAGCGGGGGGGACAAGCAGACTCCACACAGAAGGCACTCCCAAGCCACGCCGAGAATCAAATGGGAGAACCTCTTGATTGTGTCTAAATCTAGGGACATCATTTTCCCCCTTTACTCAACCTTCATTAGGCCAAACATCAAGTATAATGCTCCCTTTGTCATGTATTTGTCCAGATACATACAACTGGAATGCCCGTAGGGATACCTTACTAAAAGATACAAGGTCTCAACAAAATGTCTTACATGCATACCTCTCAACCTCTTAGCATAAGAAATCTGGACAAAGCCTAAAATAATGGGGGGACAAAGGCCCAAAAATAGGGACAGATTTTAAATATTGCTCTTACAAACTTAGAAAGTTGCTAGAATAGCATTGTCCAAGCATATCTTTTATGAAGGTTATGAAGTCTAAATTTATTTTATTTTATTTATTTAACATTTGTTTACCGGGAAAGTTTGTCTTAGAACAAAGCCAATTTTCAGCAGAGGCCCAGGGAGAAATGTTCCAGATGCATGTCTTTGTAACGTGGGAGGGAACCAGAGTACCCAGAGAAAACCCACACTAACGCAGGGAGGACATGCAGACTCTGCACAGAAGCTATGCCTTCATGGACCGACTCAAAGCCCTGTGACTATACTCTGTATCCTGCATACTGCTAAGAGGTGACCTGTGTCTGGCATACAAGACATCCTCTGACCCAATACTGATGAATTTACTGCACATCAGCAAGTCAAATGGCATCAGGAATACTCAGTCTAGGGATCTAAACTTCTGCAAGATCAACAAAATGGTTTGGAGGGACAGGTATATCTCGCAGATGGCACAGCTGCTCTGGAACAGATTCCCATCCATGTAAAACAAAGCTCATCCTTGTCCATATTTATGTGCAACTTGGATCTATGAATGGGAAACAGAAATTTACCCCGGGACTGCCCCCTGTAATGTTAATGGACAGAGGCAACAACTAAATGCTTTCCCCATGCATAAGCCTTCTCAAATTACCTATGATCCCAGTTATTCTCACTAGGGGTAAAATATAATTATTGACCACGGCATGCAGTCTAACACCAAATGGAATATGTTGATTCAAGCATCAAAAGGGAAACTGGGTAGGCTTTAATTGGCCCACAAGTACTTAATTACGAATATATACTATTTTCTAACTTGGTGGATAATATTTCATCTGCTGCTCTTACAATACCTTGTCTCCCTTGAGTAAAGGCTTACATTTTGTACTCTGGTTTAGAGTGTCTGAATATCAGTTTGCTACTAATGTTAAAGCTTTTTACAAGAAAATTAACTTGAATTTTTTTAACCAAAAGGAAGTAACACATAGTGTGGATTCAGGGTTCAAGTTTAAAAAAAAATAAACAAATCAACTTTTAACCTAACTGCTAATAAAAGTTTTCTATGTTTGAACAATTGGTGTTATATGAATTGCATAAGGCATTAAATCAGGAACAGAAGAGATATTATAACTCGAGGCTGATAAGACTAGTAAGGTGGCAGTTTAGAATACAGTTGATTATGACAGGGAGTGTTTGTTGCAGTTTGATAATACAGTTTTACAGCAAATTATTCTTTAATCCAAATGAGAATTTTAAAGAAAATGATACAGTTTTGCAAATGGCAATTCAGTAAAACATCCTTACTGCTAAAAGATTTTTTACTGATAAGTTTGGGAAGAAATGAATTCTGCAAGATCCTAAACCTCATTTTTTTTACATATTGCCAAAAATTCACAAAGATGCTTTTAAACCACCAGGTAGGCCTATAGTTATTGGAATGGGGGTTCTAACTGAACCCTTGCCAGTCTTTTTAAAACACAGTTTGTCCCCTTTACTGGATGTTATAAAGTCTAGAATGAAGTGCACCACTCAGTTTATCCAACTGATCGAAAATATAGACATAACAGAAAGTCAGCTGATGTGTACTATAGATGTAAAACCTCTTTACACCAGCATACCTCACTACGCTGGCCTTGATGCATTAGAGTATTGGTTAAACAAAATAAATATGAATAGATCTAGTTTTAATACATTTTTGTTTTACTTAACTTAAAATATTCTAACTAAAAATATTTTTTACTATCAGAGTAACTGTTATTTACATGTGCAAGGAATGACTATTGGGGCTATTAAGCAACATACTTAAATTTATTATGACTAGCCAGAGTATGGAATACCAGAAGAGTAGTTTTATAGAGCTTGCTAGAGTACACACTTGGCCACAACTCTAAGGAGTGTTGGCTTACCAATTAATGATGAACTTCTTATAAGTACATGAAACAGTGCAATTGACTGTCATTATTTATTTTAACATCTGATGTGAAATGTCCCAAAATGGGTAAAATGAATGCTTAAGCTGTAAGCAAATGCCTTGCTCAGGCAAACTCTAACCTACAACCTCAGAAATCATGATAAATTGGCTTCTTCATCACAAGGAATCACTCTTTTTCAATGCTTGCCCCTCATAATATGGGACTCCATTCCTTCACATTGTAAACAAATTTCATCTTACCTAAAATTCTGACCACAACTAAAAGCTCATCTTCATGGACTCCCTAAGCATCAGTGCCAAATCTCTGGCCACATAAACTAATCATACCACAATTTCTGGCCACATAAACTAATCATACCACAATTTATCTTTGTCTCCACTATCTCTCTTGCTAGCTGACTGTGCTATAACCCTGCAAATGCATCTCTTAACAACTAGCTATTTTGGTGTTGTATATTGTTGTATATATTGTGTATGCATCAATGCATGATTTTATTTTACTGTATTTTCCCATTGTACTGGTCAATTCTTCATTCTTTGTTATGATTTTGCCCATGCTGACTTGAAATAAGTAAGTTGTGATCAGTGCTTTACCCCAGTTAAGAAATTAAAGTGAATAAATAAACAAACAATAATGTAACACTATTATATCTTAATAACACTTATGAAAATGTCACCTCATTCAAATATCTAGGGATTTTGTTTGACCCCTTCCTAAATTTCCACCTCCATCTGGACTACAAACACCAAAAAATCAACTCTCTCTTATTCTGGGCTAATAGTATCTCCCCTTTTCTATCCAGACCTTGCAGAAATGCCATAGGTAAAGATATCCTATTGGCTCAGCTAGAATACTGCCTCCTGCTAATTACTGCAGCTTCTAAAAGAGAGGAATCCTCCATTCAGTCCATTTCAAATGCCATTTGTAGATTCATCACTCTCTGTCAAAGAAATAAACACCACTGCAAAACCATTGAAAAAGCTAACTGGCTACCTGTGAAACAAAGTGCTGACTTTCTACTTGCCTCTCAACTATTTAAACTTAAAAAGAATGACACCTTCCCCAATCTAGCTTCCAGGCTATTGAGAGATGCACCAACCTACAAACTTAGGCATCCTAGCCTCTCATGTCCTATCCTCCAACCCCCCCCCCCAAAAAAAAAACTAGGCTTCGATCCACAGACCTTGCTTTCTCAGTTCTTGTTCCCAAACTGTGGGAATCTTTCCTTACTTTACTTAAAGATCATTCCTCTTACCCCATTTTCAGTTCACAAATGAAAGTACATTTCAAGACTCTAGGAAAAATTCAACTTCTGTCTCTCTGGTCATATAACTTAAGCTCTTCATTTAATCAAATTACCCAGGTAAAATGTTGAAAAAGGTAATAATGATGGAGATTTTCCCCTAAGCACCATGATAGCTTTACAACCTAGGTGAACTGTCATAAAAATAACTAAACATTAAACAGATGTGATACTTTTAAATCCTGACAACCGAATATGCACATACAACATAATGGCTCCTTTTCTTGTTAATGGCCATAAAGTCCATAAAAGTATTTTTGATGAAACTTGACATAATCATCATCACCATCAACCCCCATTTTTCCATTTTTCTACCTGATATTGGAGTGTCAGGTCAACTGCTGACACCTGTCTCAATTCAGTGCCACTCTCCAACCCTCTCCTACTGTCATGCCTGACAATCACAGGTCTTCTGTCATGCAGTCTATGCATCTCTTGTCTGGACATCCCCCTCCTCTTGCTTTCTTCCTGTCTCATCCAAATATACTTTACCAAACCATCTGCTTTCCTGCACATTTAACCAAGCCACCATAATTTGTTTTCCTTGACCTTCCTTGCAAGTGGAAATAATTTGACTTCTGCTTTGATGTCCTCATTTCTATATATGTCCAGCAGTGCACATCTTACCACCTATCTCAGGTGCATTTCCATCACTGCAAGCTTTCCCGGTAACCATTTGAAATGTCAGGACCTGCTACAGCAAGTCCCAAAATACGAATATTGAATGGCTAAAGTCCGAGCTGTCATTTCTTGGAATATTCCCTTTTCTCCAAGGTATGGCAATCCTGGAGTAGTTGGTATATATATATATATATATATATATATATATATATATATATATATATATAAGTTTAGGGGTTGTGGGGAGCTTGCCTCCCACATGGGAGGATATAGGGGTGTCTTGAACCCCTCCCCCTTGCCTGCAAAAAGAAGTTTAAAGGAAAAGAGCAATTTTCAAGATGCACTCTCCTCCTGTGTTTTTGGTCTTTTGTGTTTTGTTTTGTTTTGGTTTATTGGCACTCAGCATTTCAAGTGCCAGCATTTCAATGGGGAGTCTCTTTTTCAATAATTCTGCTTTCACTGTTCAGGTTTCTGTGTCATATACAACCAGTAGTCACTCAGTTGGTTTGCATTCTGTACTTATTATTCTTTATTATTCTTTTGTTATAAACTACTCCTGTCTCTCTCTTCCTGTTGGCTGTGGCACCTCTGATTCTAGCTTTGATCTCCTCATTCAGACTGTCACCTCAAACACCCCTCCTGAATACTTGAAGCTGTTAACATGTTCCATTATTATTCCTTCTAGCTTAGTTTTCAGCTTTTTCTGATTCCCCAGTTTGCTGCCATGACAACTGCCTTGTCTGTACTCAGTTTCACCCCATGGGACTTTAGTTTTGCTTCCAGACCCTGTCATTTTTCTTAAGTTCCTGTTCAGAGTCTGCTTGTATTGTCACATTGTCTGCATACAGCAGCTTTGTTGATCTGTCTCTTCTGACCCATTGCTAATGTAGTCCACAGTATGAACAGCAGTGGGCTCACAGCTAAGCCCTGATGTACTCTAGCCAGAAACCCCACTGTGAGTCTGAACACTGTTCATATTTGTGTCAGTGGGTCCTTGTAAATAGCCTGCACTAATTTTATCAATGTTTTGGGACTTTGAACAATCACAGGACTGCCCAAATCAGCTTTCTTGGAATCTTCTCATATGCTTTCCACAGTCTAGTAATGTCCAGTTGGACTTTTTCCTCATCTCCAGCTTCATCTCCACTATCTGTCTCACTACAAATATTGGATCAGTTGTGCTGCATCCTAATCTGAATCTAAACGCTCATCTCCCATCTTACTTTCTAACACTCTGAGTATTCATTATAGCAATAACCCACGCCTGGGTGTGGGTAATGCTGGATTTACCCACGGTTGGCGTGGTTTGGTCCCGAGGGCGAAGCCCGAGGGACCAAACAAAGACAACCGTGGGTAAATCCAGCATTACCCCCTCCCAGAAGTGGGTTATTATTATTAATGACATTATTTAAGAAAAGAAATAATTACTTTTCTTAAATAATGGCATTGTATACGCCTCTTTGCTGCCCTTCCGCAGCTGTCTGGTGTTCAGCAGTTCTGATGTACCGCGCATGCCTCACGCAGTACATCAGAGTTGGGCAAAAGCAACGGAGAATGCAAGATCTCCATTGCTTATTGTTCGCTATGTTAAATGGGTTTAACATAGCGAGACAGCTTTAAAATAAGCAACGGAGATCTCCGCTGCTTATTTAAAGCTGTCTCGCTATGTTAAACTCATTTAACATAGCGAGACAGGTTAAAAGCAATGGAGATCGCAAGATCTCCATTGCTTTTTACACATTGTGTCGCTATGTTAAAGGAGTTTAACATAGCGAGACAGCTTTAAAAAAATGCAACGAAGATCTGCGTTGCTTTTTTTAAACCTGTGTCGCTATGTTAAACTCTTTTAACATAGCGAGACAGTGTTTTATACTAACGGAAAAAGTCCGGGCGAATGGACCTTTTTCCGTTAGTATATTGAGGGATTTACAACGGGCACGCTGGTTGGGCTGGCCAATCAGCATGCATGTTTTAGAGGAGGCATTGTATAATTATCAATCACCCACTTCGGAACTTTACTAGGTTGCATATTTGTTAATAAGTTATCCACTCCAGCACTTTAATGCAGTGTAACAGGAGTTTGCTATGTACTGCCCACAGCTGTGAGTGGTCCCTTTATTTCTTTTACAATAGCAATAAAATGCTTATTCTCCAATCATCTGAAACAGGACTTTGTCTACATACTATGCTGAGTATCCTCAGGAGACATTGCACCCCTAATTCCCCTAACATCTTTCATGATTTCATGTGAGACTGCTGCTTTCCCTGACTTCACTTTCTTGAGTGCAGTTCTTCTTTCCTCATAAGCTGTGTGTGTTGGCAGTAAAGTTTTTGTTGGTATTTCTTCATTTGAAGCTGATGGAAGTACATCCATCGGTCTTTGATGTCACCAGACTAGTGAGTAGATTATTGCTGGCATTCCTTCTGAATGCTATCTGATGACTATTTTCTTTATCTTTCTGTCTTCATCTTGCCAGCTGATAGAATTTCTTTGTGTCATCTGCAGTCACTTTCCAGATGCTGGCATTGTTTCTCTGATGCTTTGCTCTTTGCCCTTGTAACTGATGGCTTAGCCTCTTTGTTAACCAGGCAGCATTCCTTCTTGGCTTGGTCTGTCTTTTTATATCTTTCACTTCCTGCTGCTTCATTTTTTTTTATTATCGCCCTTTTTCAGTAGAGACCCAAGGAGAAATGCTCCAAAAATGCCACAAATTTACATAGTTTCAGAAACAGTAAAAATCAAGATTAACAATTACAGAAAATACAGAGCTGTACAAATACAAGGTTAGTACCGTACAATTAGTAATTCACAAACTCATAAAAAGTTTATACAAAAGGCAAAGGTAGAGCTTCACATTTACATGATAGATTTATATAAAATGTTCTGGTAGATTGTAAAGAACAGGGACAGTTTTGAGTAATACAGCAGAAGTTGAAATATTTGTGTAAGTGAAGCAAAAGAGCATAGCCTTGCACTTCAGAGGAACTAAGCATAGTAGTCAAAATGGTAGAAGCAAGGTTGGAATTTACGAAGTTGAGGCATTTCACCTCAGTTGTCATGCTAGAGCCACAACTAGGGTGGAGTGCAGGGAGCAACTGGCCTGGGTGCGAGCTTTCACGGTGCATGACTGATAAGGTACAAAATACTGGTATTCATATGACATGCAGCTTCTCATGACAATACTGCATCTGCGAATTCAGCTACAGTTACATTTTAGAGTGGAAGACACCACCACCCCCTACTCATGTTTATTTTTTTTTTGTTTTGTTTTTTTTTTGGTTTTTTTTAGTTCAGCTTTGGTCTTCAACTGCAGAACTGCCTAGAATGCCAGACAACCTAGCTACAGCTCTGTGTCATGCCATCATCTTATATAAAACAAAAAATGAATAAATACATGAAAAAGGGTAATGAACATTATCTCTCCATTACTGCATATTAGGAGGAAACGCTGCTAGGGTACTTTTAAGCTAAACGAATAAACTGACTAGATGCTGTTACTAATATGGAATTGGCTTGGAAGGTACATGTAGAGTTTAGAGAAATATTCTGGCAGATATACTGGAATGCCTCCAAGTGGCCCTGTCTTAATGAGCAGATCAGCAATGGTCCTGTTTTAAAGACAAGGGCTCTGAAAGGATGAGCTAGTCTTCTTTTATATTTTTATATTTGTAGTTGCATTCTTTTAAAATGAAATTAAAACTTATCGTATTTTTATGGTCATTGTATATTTATTTAAGTACTTAAGATTGATTGTTTAACTTTTGAATAGTACAGCTTACTGGGGATGTGTATTTTTGCAGTTATTTCATTGGCTGGAAGGTGATCACGTGAATAGGAAAGGATTTAAATAGACATTTTATCATACACATTTTATCTGAAGAAGTTTTGTATAAACAAAACAAAAGTGCGTATCTTTTTAAAGTCTATTATTAAAGTTCTACTTTGTTTTAATAACCAGCAATGTTGAAAATCATGTTTTTTTTTCAGCTGGGTATTGCCCCTTGGTCCGAGTGCTGTGTCTTCTTGTACTTTGCTTTGGAAACTGTTGTTAGACCATATTACTTGGGGTAAGAGTAAAAGTTGAGATAAAGTGAGAGTAGTCTTGATAGAGGAATACAAAAGGTATTTAATGCTGTAAACAGGAATGTTTCATTTGACAAAAATCATCACACCAAAAATGATATATAAACAGAACAGCAAAGCCATGAACCTCAAAGTATCTGTATAAATTTATTAAAGACTTAGCCCTTTTGAAAAGCTGGTAGTAATTAGAACTGGAGAAGGAGGGGAGAGAGATACAACATATTGCCAGGTTCCCTGGTGTGATGTGTATTTGGGCATAAAGGACTGCCCATCAGTGGAGAATATGGCAGATAGGAACAGAATTGCAAGACATGGTAAATAGTAAGCTGGATAGATGACCACTGAAAGTAAAGTCACTCAGCTGGGAATTTAAACTGATTAGGGCAATGATTTTGCTGCTGATTATCTGTTTGATGAGGCAAGTGCCTAGATGCTGTAAGGATAGATGCAGAGAGTGTGCAATAGATTTGCTTAGAAAGGGGGAAAGAGGAAGGGTTAGTAAAGGGAGATAATGGACAGGAAAGAGGAATGAAGCCTGAGATGCGCTGAATTTTAGAAGATATGCCTCAGCTATAAATAGACAGGGGAAAGAGGAAGGGTTATTAAGGGGAGATAATGGACAGCAAAGAGGAATGAAGCCTGATATGCTGAATTTTAGAAGATATACCTCAACTTTAAATAGAGAGGGGAAAGAGGAAGGGTTAGTAAGGGGAGATAATGGACAGGAAAGAGGAATGAAGCCTGATATGCTGAATTTTAGAAGATATACCTCAGCTATAAATTCTTCTTCTTCATTTTCATTTGGCTGTTCCCATTAGTGGTCACCACAGTGGATCATCTGTTTCCATTTCTTCCTGTCCTCTGCATCTTGCTCTGTCACACCAACTACCTGCATGTCCTCTCTCACCACATCCATAAACCTTATCTTAGGCCTTCCTCTTTTCCTCTTACCTGGCATCTCCATCTTTAGCATCGTTCTCCCAATATACTCAGCATGTCTCCTCAGCACGTCTAAACCTATGCACTCTCACCTGTCTGGCTTTGTCTCCAACCTGTCCAACCTGAGCTGACCCTCTAATATACTCATTTCTAATCCTGTCCATCCTCATCACACCCAGTGCAAATCTTAACATCTTTATCTCTGCCACCTCCAGCTCTGACTCCTGTCTTTTTGTCAGTGCCACCATCTTCAACCTATATAACATAGCTGGTCTCACTACCATCTTGTATAAATATGGTCCAAAATGACAGGATTAGAGGATGGCATTTTGAGGTATTTGTTGTGGGAAAGACATTTTTTTGGTGGTTGTTGTGGAAATACAGAGAAGGAATAAGATTATGTTGAGGTTATAGCATGGATTAGAAAGTTTGAGAGGGACATGGACAATTATATATTCATGTTTATAGGTGGAAACGAAAAATTAGTACAGATAGAGCAGAGGGCTATTGTAAGCATTTTAGATAAGGATGCCAGCATCACTGACTACAACCTAGCTGACTTGAGTTTGATTAGCAACTCACGTATCTGCTGGAGCTGGCCAAGATGAAAAAAATGATGATGTATTGCCTGATCATCTCTTCCACAGGAGAGCTAGTGTTAAGCAAGAAAAACCCAGTGAACTTCAGCATGATGGCTCCTCACCAATCCATGACTCACTCATAGTACATGCCAGGCTAGCACCTAGTAGAACTTACACATGAGGATTGGGATTACTGTGTGCTTAGGATCATAGGAGATTACTAGGCTATCGGCCAGGAGGTCATTTCATGCATAGCCATTTCATCCCAATATAATAACATAGAAATGTTAGTTAATACCCAAGATTGCACTTAGTAATAACTGTCCATGTCCAGGAGGGTTGTAGGTGCTATTTGTGGTAAGAATTTATGGTGCCCCATCCATTCATCCAGATTCCTTTTGGACAGTGTCATAGAGGTGCTGTATTTCACATGAATAAGTGGCCTATTTCAAAGACCCAGCAGTCACTGGGAGATAAATATTTCCCTCCAGCATGTCCTAATTAAGTCACAGGCCATATTTAGGTCCCTGGAATGAGTGAACCCAGTCTCGTTTGATTTACAGATATGCAGCAAGTTCATTAGGTTTGGGTCTGAGATTGCTCTGTAAACCAGGCATAAGTCTACCCTATGAAGTCTATATGACACAGACTAAAGTGACAAGGACTTTAGTCTGTCTGTTTACTGCACATGCTGGAGTCCCTTGATCTTTTTTGTTAGAAACCTCTGAGGTCTCTCCAATTGCTGCAGGTGCTTTGTATGGTACATGCTGAACAGATCATTAATACTCAATTATGGGCTGGATTAGTGCCAAGAACAGAGGGGTTATAACCTCTTTTGCTCTAGAGGCAATGACTTTACTAATCAAGTGTGCTACGTAGAAAGCCTTCCTTACTACAGTAGACACAAGGTGGTCGAAGTTAAGGTCAACTTGTAAACCCAAATCACTTACCACTTCATGGGTACTTAGGGTATTGTTGTTGATATAATAGTGTGAAGGGACATTGTTTGTGACGAAGGGGATGATTATGCATTACTTTGCATTCAGTATAAGACCATGACTAAGACACCAGTTGTTAGTCTGCATAAGACCCTCCTGGAGTATATTGACATCATTTGGGGATTCAGTAATTGCACCCAGTTTACAGTCACCTGCAAACGTGGTCAGCCACTATCTCCTAGTTTTGACCTGAACTTCTAAGAAGTATATACCAAACAGTAGAGGGCCCAGCACTGACCCCTGTGGCACCCCACTGGTAACAGGTCTGCTGGTTGATGTGGAGTCACCCACTTTAATAATGTGTTCCTGGTTTGTGAGCCAGTTAGCAACCCATCTTACAACAAAGTGGTTTACATTCAGTTTGCTAAGTTTATCGGTAATGCCTGAGTGTGGGATTGTATTAAAAGCCTTGGCGAAGTTGAGCTATACTTTGCCCACAGATTTGCCCTCATCGATGGCTCTGGTTACATTTTCAAAAAAATCTACAGGATTTAACAGCAGCCTTTGACAAAGCCGAATTGGGTAGGATCCAGGGTATGGAGGTCACCTATGTCTTTATTTATGAGGTCCATAATGATATGTTCCATGTCCTTACAGATGAGGCTGGTCAGGCTTATGGGTCTGTAATTCCTTGGGTCTGTTGCTAGGCCACCTTTGTGGAGGGGAATAATTGTTGCTGTTCTTGATTCTGCAGGAACAAAGCCTGTGGTTAGACTATGACTGAAAAGGTACATAATGGTGATGCTAGTTTATGTTTTAGCCTGTTTAGGAGACAGCCTGTGATGCTGTCTAGTCCCATAGAGGCTGTGTTTTTGCCTTAGACAAGGCTTTGATGACCTGCTCTTCGGATATGTAGGGTGTGGGGGGGGGAGTTTGGGGCAAGGTTTGTGATGGATTTGGAGGGGATGGGGGGTGAAAGTTTCACCAAACCTATCGACTAGAAGCTTTGCTATCTCTGTGGGGTCAATGCATGTGATACTGTTGGTCACTAGATTTGCACATGCTTGGGTCCTACCTTTTAGGCTAAGTACCTACCTGTCAAAGGCCTTATGGTTATTCTTGGCTGTACTAGCTATGTTTTTTTTTTCAAAGAGACCCCTAGAGGATTTGACAAGTTGTCTTATTTGCCTGTTGAGGCTGAGGAGGGTGCTTTTCCATTGTTGGGGTCTCGCCTTTGTTTTCATGGACAGCAACTTTTTGTGTTTATTGCAAAGTTTGTTGATGCTGGATGTCCACCATGGTGCTATGTTTTTACTTGGGGCTCTGGCTTTGATTCTTTCTATACAGCCGAGTCTATACACTTATGCAAGTGATTGTACAGGGCTATATGTAAGCTTCAGAGTAGTTACCACTTACAGCTGGTGGTTGGGCTTGAAATGTATTTATACCTTTGCCTAGGAGGGTACAATTTTCCTTGGTGAAGTTTTTTAGTCTGATTTCACCCTTTGTGAGTTCTGGTGTTAGTGCCAGCTTGAAGGTGACTAATTTCTGGTCAGATTTAACTAATGAGGATCTGACAGTTGTGGTAATGCATCCATTTGGCATGTTAGCAAGGACCAGATTGCATACATTTGCTCCTCTTTTTGGGGTATGAACAATTTCTTCCAGGCCATTTGAGTTAACAAAGTCAAGGAACTTTTGCACTAGTGGGTTAGGGCTAGCATAGGTTTCCCAGTTGATGGTGGGATAATTGAAATCCCCCATGACCCAAGTGTTTGGTAATATTTGGATTGTCTCCAGTCAAGGAGGCTTCATGCACATCATGACTCATGGACAGGGATCTATAACTGGCTATGAGTCGAATGGGGGTCATGCCCACCGTAACCTGAACTCCATGCAGTTGTCCAGTCTAACTAGACAGGAGGTGAACTTATCTCTAATATAGATAGAAACATCGCCTCCTCCACATGTTCATTTTTCAGTCTGAAGATGTGGAAGGCATTGTAGCCTTGCAAGGTTGTGGGTACTCTCTGAGGCCTTAAACCAGGTTTCTGTAACTGCACAGAAATCTACATCTTCCAGTGGCAGAAGTGCTTCCAGCAGTTTTTGGTTTAAGCTACTAGCATTTAGCAGCATGACCCTTATTTTGTTATGACTGGTAAAATTCATGTTGGTAAGTTTGTTTTCAAGGCCTTGCCTAAAAAAAGGCACTATGGGGAAGCAAGAGCCTTTTCCATTAGCTGAAAGCCTAGAGGTGCCAGGTGTAAACTGTTTCTGGCAAAGCAGTGAGGTTTGTTGAACATGGCTTCCCAGGATGACAGAAACTGGATCCCTTTTGAATGACACCAAAAATTAAGCCAATTATTGAAATCAATCATTTTTTGTTTTACACTGTGGCTTCATTCTAGGTGAGGGTAGTATGCTGGTCAAGGCTAGGGGCATACCTGACTGTGGCATAGACTCTGAGGGCTCAGTCATGACTCTCTTCATATAGTCCAGTGAGGTACATCTCAAGTCATTCACCAACATGAACTGTGACAGAGTCATAATGGTACTTGTTGCTGAGAGACCTGAGTGCATGTGTGAGCTGATGAATCTTGGTACAGGACATTCAGCAAATTTTGACTTTCTCCTTGTCAAACCTGGTGAGTGGGGCAGCCATGTGTCTCACTACTGAGTCTCCAGTGACTAGAAAAATTGTTTTTTGAGTGTTGACTGCAGTGGTGGTGCTGAGGTAGCATTGTCGCCTCACAGTTAGAAGTTGCCCGTTCGATTCTCAGTTAGAGCGTCTTCTGTGTGGTGATATGCGTGTATGGGTGTTCCTTCATTGAAGGTTGTGCATTAGGCCTGGTAAGCCAGCACGTAAAAATCTACTGCCAATCATTAGCGGATCGGAGTTCCACTGTGGCGACCCCTAACCAGGAAAAGCCGAAAGACACAAACAAACACTTCAGGTAGATGAGACACTGGAGTTGCTGTGCGTAATGGGTGTTGTGGGAACTGTGTTAGTTGTAGCAGTCTTGTGTTTTGGAGGTCTCTGGTGTCTCAGTAGGTTATTTGAGAGAACCTCCGCGTATGTTGATTTTTGTGTTGGATGTGTACTATGTGCATGTTTCGTGGTAGGTGGGTTGACATTCTCTTTTGTGTTACTATTCTGAGTCAGAGAGAGCACTGATTCAAGATTCCTGGTGTAGATACATCTCTCACACTCTGTACTAGAGTGAGTTATTAGTAGAGGGTTGTCAGTGTGCATGAGGCAATTGATAGACTGTCTTAAGAGACCCAACTCAACAAGGTTAGCAGGAGAAACAAGGGTGGTCCAACTGTCCACAATGCTAGATTGAAGACTGTTGTCACTAGGGAGCTTTCTGGATCTCAGTGGATGGATATTTCTGCCTGTTTTTTTTTTTTATTTGGTAATTTAATAGGTTTCAGCTCACTAGCAGTACTTCTTTGATTGGGAAAGTACTAAGTATGAGGACTATACTAATGTGCTGCAGCTGTAACTAAGAGAAAAAACGTTGAATTAATCTGCCCAAATATGGAGCACAATTGCGCCACAGTGTGTGATGCTGCATGGCAGTACATGATGCTAAGCGACAAGCAAACAAGCAGAAACCA
Source organism: Protopterus annectens (assembly GCF_019279795.1). Taxonomy (NCBI): domain Eukaryota; kingdom Metazoa; phylum Chordata; order Ceratodontiformes; family Protopteridae; genus Protopterus; species Protopterus annectens. The sequence goes on from NC_056738.1 coordinate 261,257,722, forward strand.
GCTCAAATGTAGGGCTTAAATACCAGAAGCTAAAAACTTGAGAAAACTTTAAAAAGGTTCAAAAGGACCAATGAGGATGCTATTCCAAACCCTAGACCAACTACCCTTCATCAGACAGGTTCCAATCAGCACAATCATAGGATCATAGGAAGTTACTAGGCTATTGGCTCTGAGGCCCTTACAAGCCTAGCCAAGAATTTAGCCCATGTTCCAAACAAATCAGTACCTGATGCCACTATCCAGCAGGGACACAGGTAGAATCCCAGGGGTGTATTTTCTGTTCCCCATCCAGTTATTCAGGTTGTGTTTAAAAGGGTTAATGAGGTACTCTGCTTGACATGGAAAGGCTGTCTATTCCATAAAATGGGGACTCTCTGGGACACAAATCTGTCCCACCAACAAGTTCTGTTGATGTCACAGACCAGGTTGAGGTCATGAGTGCGGGTTACTCGAGTGCAGCTTGACTTGTGGATATGCAGCAGTCCCATCAAGTCTGAGATTGCTTTGTATGCCAGACAGAGGTCACCTGTCAGGATTCTGTAGGAGACTTAGTAGAGGGATAGGGCCTTTAGCCTATCTGTGCAAGGTAGATGTTTGAGGCCCTGGATTCTCCTGGTGAGGAACCTCTGTGGTCTCTCCAGCTGTTGCATCTGCTTTGTGAGTTACATGATGAAAGAGACATTGTACTCAATAATGGATCTTATCAGTGAAGAATACAGGGATGTTATGACTACCTTGTCCCTGGATGAGATACCCTTACTAATGAGGTGGGCCATGTAGAAAGCTTTCTGTACAGTGGAAGCAATATGGTGGTCAAAAATCAGTTTGCTATCAACCTGGGTGCCCAAGTCCCTCATGACTGATTGCGTGCTTAGGACCTTATTATTGATGTGATCATTTGTGGGGATGTCATTCTCCCCAAAGGAGATGATGATGCATTTTTTGGCATTCAGTTTGAGGGCATGTTTCTGGCACCAGTCATTTGTTTGGGTGAGACCCTCTTGGAGGATGTCCACATCACTAGGGGAATTGATGACAGCACCCAGCTTGTAGTCATCTGCAAACCTGGTCAGCCATAACCCACTGGCTTTGGCCTACAACTCAGAAAAGTATATCCCAAACAACAGAGGCCCCAAGACCGATCCCTGGGTTACACCACTCATTACGGGTCTACTGCTTGAGGTGACTTCCCCTATTTTTACTAGCTGGGTTCTATCAGTGAGCCAGTTTGCTACCCATCTGGTAATATATGGATTAATGCCTAGTTGAGAGAATTTATCTGTTATACCTGAGTGGGGAATAGTATCGAAGGTGTTGGCCAGATCAAGGTAGGTGGTGTGCACCATCTTCCCTTCATCCATGGCTTTGGTGACTGTCTCAAAGAAGTCAATCAAATTTAACAGGCGTGACCTCCCCTTGACAAAACCAAACTGTGTGGGATCAAGTGTTTGGAAGTTGCCAATGTTCTTGTTAATGAGGTCCATAATAATCCGTTCCATGGCTTTGGAGATCAGGTTAGTTAGGCTGATGAGTCTATAATTTCCTGGATCAGTGGACGTTTCACCTTTGTGCAAAGGGATGACAGTGACTGTCCTCCACTCAGCTGGGATGAAGCCAGTACTCAGGCTTTGGTTGAATAGGGTGCCTAATGGTGCTGCAAGTTCCTGCCTGAGTTCATGTAAGATGCAGCCTGGGATGTTATCAGGTCCCATGGAGGCTGTATTTTTTGCCTTTGAGAGGGCACTGATGACAGCTTCCTAGAGATAAGGGAAGGGGGCAGGTGCTGGGGATGTCTTGATTTACTGATGGGGGGACAGAGGGGTGAAGGTTTCACTGAACCTGTCTGCCAGCAGGTTAGCTATATCTACGACATTTGTGTATGTGGTGTCCTTGACCACCAGTTCTGAGCAGATCTGAGTGCTTCATTTGAGACTGCGGACATATGTGAAGAAGGCCTTATGATTGTCTTTAGTAGATGTGGCCAGTTTGGACTTGAAATTTTCTTTGGAGGATTTCACTAGTGCTCTTATTTGCTTGATTAGGCTAAGGAGAGATTGCAATTAGGCACCTGCTACTTATTGGTCCTGGACAGTAGTTTTTTTCCTTTTATTATACAGTTTATTTATTGCAGATGTCAACCAGACAGGTTTACTCTTCCTTGAGGAGGAGGATTTCATCCTGTCAGGTATTCCTGATTCCAGGCAGCTATATAAATGCTCATATAGTACTTTGGTGTAGTGCCAGTTCCTATGGAGGGGAGGGGGCTGTGAAGCTGTTCATACCTTCCCTCAAGAGTTTGTAATCAGCTTTGGAGAAGTTTTTGTGTTTGACCCTAGCTGGGGGGGATGACTTTGAAAGTGACTGCTTTGTGGTCAGATTTTACCAGGGAAGATAACACTTTAGGGATGCTGCAGTGGTTACTCATGTTGGTTAATACCAAATCCAAGATATTTTCATCTCTTGGGGGGTATCGACCAACTGGTCCAAGGCATTTACATTGACGAACTCAAGGAATCTCTCGGCATTTGTGTTTTGGCATGATTATTTCTTCCAATCTATGGTTGGATAGTTAAAGTCACCCAGGATCATGGTAAAGGGTTGAATCTTAACAAATATGAGGAGGTTGAGATAGGTGGAGTGGGCATCTTGAGTCAAAATTGGCAGCCTGTAGCTAGCTATGATTTGAATAAGGGTCTTGTCAATTGTTAACTGCACCTGGAGTGTCTCCTGTGCATCATATTGTTTGACAAGCCTGGAGGTGTGTATGTCTTTAATATATATTGCAACTCCACTTCCTTTTGCTCTGCTACCCACAATTTGGGGTCTGAATGTATGATAGGATGAGTAACTGGGCATGGCTGGGGTGCTCTCCGCAGCTTTGAACCAGGTTTCTGTAGCTGCACAAATGTCAGCATCTTCCAGGGTTAAGAATGCTTGCAGTGAGTGCAGTTTCATGTTTAGACTCCTAGCGTTTAGCAGCATGACCTTTAATTTATGTTTTGATGAAATTTTCATGTTGGTAGTTTTGACCTCATGGCATCTAAAAAAAGGCACTATGGGGTGGCAAGAACCTTTACCAGGAGCCTAAAGCCCAAGGGTGACAGATGCAGGTAATCTCTGGCAAAGCAACGTGGTTTGTCAATCATGTCATCCCAGGCTGTCAGATACTGGATCCCCTTGGAATGACACCAAAAACTAAGCCAATTACTAATGTCAATCATTTTCTGTTTGTATTGAGGCATCATTCTGGGTGATGGTAGAATGCTACTTAAGGCTAGGAACATACCTGTATAAGACACATATTCAGTGAGCTCGATCATGCCTGTCTTCATAGAGTCCAGGGAGGTACGTCTCAAATCATTCACACCAACATGGACTGTGACAGAGTCATAACAGCACCTGTTGAGAGACTTGAGTGTATTGGTTACATGGCAGATTCTGGCACATGATAACTAACCGTGACTATCTCCTTATCCAGCCTGGTGAGGGGCACATCTGTGTGTCTCACAATAGAGTCTCCTATGCCTAATATACTGGGTTTATGTTTAGGCCTTAGTGGCCATGAGACACAGGTGTGTGGACTATGTGTGGTGTGTGGTATGGTGGGCAGTGAAGTTCTCATGTGACTTTGCCTTGCAGGTCTCTTTTGTTTGGGTATGTTTTTGTTGAGGACCTCCGCATATGTGGCGGTGTCTTGTGTAGGTGTGGGTGGTATTTGAGGTGTGGTGTTTGTGTTAACAAACTTTTCAGTGCCAGATATATTGGCTTGTGGGGGAGAGAGCAATGACTCTAGGTTCTTGTTGCAATTATGTCTCTCACAAATTGTGTTCCTGGGTGATAGTAGTAGAGGGTTGTCCATATACATGAGGCATTTGCTACACTGTCTCAGGATGCCCATATCAGTCAGACTGGCAGGAGAAAATGTAGGAAATCGCCCATTCATATTTGTCAGAAACTGAGGGAGAGAGGCTAGAGAGAGCTAAGACGGTAAAGGGTGGAAGGTCTAAGAATATTACTACTAAGTGATCACACAAGTGCTATTAAGTGAAAATTTGTAGCTGGAATACCTCAAAAAAGGTTAAAAACCATGCAGCTACAGCTCTGGATGCAACAAACCTGTATCTAGATTATGCTACTCAATTTAAGGTTAAGAACACAGTAAAACACTCAAAGAAGCACAGATTAACCACTTACAGACAAAAGAACAGAACGCACAGTATGAAAAACTACAGTTAAACAGTAATGAAATGAAATGCAGCAAAATGCAGCTAAACAGTAATGAACTGTAGTAAATAGCAATGAAATATAATTAATCAGTAAATTGCTTTAAAACAATGCAAATGTGATAAATTAGCTCACTATCACAACGGCAAAAAACAGCTCAAATAAAGCATCAATTCGCTAGAATATTGTCATCAATTTAATAAGGCTACTGACAAGCAGTAATAAATGCCACAAACTAAATGCAGTTAACTCCTAAGCGCAAGCAGCAAAATAAAGTAGGAAGAAGCATGTTTTTTTTTTTTTTTTTTTGTTTTGTTTTTTAGGAGAAAGTGAGGAGACAGAAGATAATTCAAGGCTGAGAAGCTAAAGGGGTGGGCCTTCACAACTGATCTCACTGTACACAGTAGAATGAGTTGATGTAATGGGACAGGGGAAGTGTGTGACCAATATCAAATTTATACTAGAGACGGGCAACTCAAAGCCACCAGGCTTTAATATCACAACAGCAGCTGGCTGGGGGGGATACACAAGATCAGAACATAGATAAGGATTGAATTCACTTAGTCTAAAAAACAGTTGCACAGTTTAAACAGGTAAGTGCAGAAAGGCCTCTTCCAATCCAAGATGGCCTGGAAAATGTGCTCAGAACACACAGCCACTACAAACAAACCCAGACGCAGAAAACCTGTATCTGGACTATGATACAGCTACTAGCTACCATAGTTTTGGCAGAAACCACTAGAGAATGTTTAACACAGCAGAAAAATAGCAGTGAATCAATAAAAATGTTTAAAACAGCAGAAAATCAGCACAGAGATTCTAAAAAATGTTTTGAACAGCTAACAAATTAGTTATTATAGCACTGCTTGGCAGGAAAAACAGAACAAGCAGAACAGATTTCTTTACAACAGTAAAAAAACTTCAGCAGGAAACAGAAATGAGGGAGGATAATGTGGTAGTGGAGGATAGATTATTTTGGGGCTGGGTGTAGGTAGGACAAGGAATTTAGCAGGTAGTCTTTTAGAGATTTTTTAAAGCATGTAGTGATAGTTCTGAAGCACAGAGGTAAGTTATTCCAAGCTTTAGCCACAGAGTGGAGCGTTGCAGCACTGTTTATTATGGTTTATGCATCTAACAGGTTGTGGGACAAAAGTGCTTATCTTGTATATATTGCATTAATTTTTATTATGTACATTAAAGATTTTTCTTGATTCAGAAGATGGGAACAGCTTCGTAGTTCTTGTTGTGGTTATAGCAGTTTATTCGTGTCTCATTCAAGTGACTATCTAGCAGAGATTTATTATTAAGTGTGTCAAAACGTTTGAGTCATCCATAAATCAGTAACAGGCTGATGTACAACATTAATGACAGTGCTGTGGTGTTTTCAGGTGTTACAGCAACTAAGGTGTATAAGCCAAATGTCTATATATCATGTATTTCATACCTCTAACAGACATCACTATAGCATTTATAGTGTAAATGCGTGGTATAAAACATAACTATATATTATGATCACCAAGACATAATGCGTACAATAGGATGTGCATACGTTATCACTCAAAGTACAACCTAATAGGTTTTGTGTACCTCATAACCATCATTTTGTATTACAGTGCTTATATCATGACTGTGTGCTGTGACATATACGTAGTTTTATGACAACACCTCCCAGATATAACGTGCATGCCACTTTGCAAGCCATACTTATGTTTTTTCCCTGAAAAGAAAATCCAACTAGATATAGCCATTTATAGTGAAGGCCCAAGAAATGTCCCTTTACAATCCATACATTTATTTTACTCCTTTTGTATTTGTTTCTTGAGTAGAGGGGCCAGCTGGACAGAACTCAGTTACAGAGTAGACCCAGGTCATAACACATAGGATTTACTAACAAATGGTCAAAATATAAATGCAATGTCTATATACATAAATACATTATACTCATAGGACTACAAGGGGAGTATTTTGTCTCAAAAGTAATTATGCAATGGTTAAACAGTGTCTTGTATAGAAAATGTACACAGTGTGACAGAGTGACTACTGCCTTTTGACATCTGGTGTATCGAGTGATATAGAATTGATATACATAGCCATCCTTAGGCATAGGCCTGTAGTAGGGGCACTTTTCTAGTAATCTGGATGGTATACATAGACCAGGAAGTGGGCACTGGGTGGTGTTGGGGGGGCGATGTGGAGACGTTTTGCCTAGGGCATCAGTTTAATAAAGGCCGGTTATGATTAATATAAAAGTAAGAGCAACAACATACTATGTATACAGTGCTTTGAACAGAGATGCAAATTTGTGACATTAGCATATACAAAGAATAACAAATGCTTATGCAATAAACTAGGTGTTCTTACTTGGGAAATGCAAGAAAACTACAAATATGCAAAGCATGCCCAGTGGTTCCACAGTAGGTATACAGGATACTTAGTAGTGTATAGGAAAGCAGTTTTAAGTCAGATTCATCCTGTTGCGAGAGAATATTTTATATACCAAAAGTAAGGCAGATGAACCCTGAGCTGACTGATGTAATATCCAACATATTTTATGAAAAGAATTGTAAGTATAATATTTGGTATTTATGATGGCACAAATAATGAGATGGACTCTGAGTACACGTGGTCAGCTTCAATAACATTTTACTTTTAGTTTGTGCAAAATGCAAAGGATACTAGACCACATTATTTAAAGTCAGGAACCTAAAGACTAAAGGTGCCACATCCCTTAGAATTATAAACACCTATTATAGTCAGAAGAAGGAAATTAATTAAAAAGAAATAGATAGCCATTATACCAGAAAAAGTAGGATGAAAGAGATAAGAATGGGTTAAAATATGGCTACCAGACAACGGAAATTGATGTGAGAGAAAGAAATAGGACACACTACAGAAAAGTAGAATGGAATTATGGATTGGAAAAACAAGCTTTAAAAATTACAAGGAGTCTCTAAATGGTAAAAACTGAGAATGGTGAAGGTGAGGACAGAGAAGAAACTGAATACAGAATAAGGCCCACGTTAGTGGCTTTGAGGATTTTTCAAGAGGGTAGAAAGAGTTGATATAAGAAGGGATATCTATAGCCATCTGCTCAAGGTAGAGGGATAGAGCTATGACTCTGACCCAGAAAAGCCAGTTTTAGGTAGTGCTCGGGTGGGGGAGGAGACAGCTGGGGAGGGAGATACGTGAAGAGGCTTGGCCTGTTCCCCATGACAAAGGGGAGATACTGGATATCAAAGGGTGAGTCTTCCATTAGTGAATCTCTGGTGGAGACTGGTCACCCACTGGGAGCTGACTGCTTGAGAAGGGAGGACAGAACTGCTTGAGGTGCTACATTACTTGTGGAAGCATACCCACTAAATACACTCCTCCAAACACTTACATGGCATGTTGAGGGGTCACGAGACACACAATACAAAACCCTTTGATGGCTACATGGTTATATACAGATACATGATATAAAGATAAATACAGATACACAGAAAGATTTGTACATAAATATGTGTATGTATAAATATCGATACATATATGTATATAAATATTAGTAGAGTAGCTAGAGCAGAGTGAGAGAGGCAACTTCCCCAGACACAAAGTGTTGGGACAGTGCAATCAGCCGATCCAGAGCTCTCTTTAATGCAATACCGGTTTTTAAAAAACAGTATTGCATCTGCAGTCACACCTGAGCACTGTAGCACTCCATGTATGGTTTAAACTGTAGCAACTGCTTTCTACATTGTAGTAAGCAGTTTGCTACAGTTTAAAAGTAAAAAACAAAGTAAATTTTCTTTTTTTTTTTATTAAAACCGGAGTGTTGTAGGACTGTGCAAGCAAGGTATAAAATGTACATTTGTACCAAGCAGTTTGCCTCAATTTAAAATAATAAAGTTTTTTTGGTTTTAAAAAATGTGCAGATGGAGGGTCAGGGCACAGAAACAGGGCCTGAATGGCTGGGGCAGGGGGAAGGGTGGCATGTTGTGCATCTGGCATTCAATGGAAGAGCTGGGGGTACATGGATCTGACTGTAGTAGTGATAGGATTATTACAGTGAAGTGATTTTTTTTCTGTAAGAGCTGAGGGTTATGGGTGTAACAGTAAAGTCTTTTATTTTTCTTTTAATTACAGTAAATGTTTTTTTTTTCTCTGAACCTTAATGGAATAGTTGGGGTGTGGAATGGATATAGGTGTAATAAGCCAATCGGCTTATCACAGCGAAGTTCTTTTTTTTTTTTTTTTTCTTTTTTTTGATCTTTATTTAATGAGCTGATGGGAGTACAGCTCCTGTTTGTGGTCCTGGCATGGTTGAGCTGGCTATGCTTCTGATAAATATATATGTGTTTATCAGAGTACTTCTGTTCATAGGGTCATGGTTCAATGAAAACCTGTGGTTTCACAAACTGAAACCACCTGGTAGTTTCACTGACTTTGTGATGTTTACTGTTTCACAGAGATACAGCAACAGCATCTTGACAAATTAACACTGAGCCTTGTGCATGTATGTGTGAGTGTGTGTGTGTGTGTGTGTGTGTGTGTGTGTGTGTGTCTGTGTGTCTGTGTGTCTGTGTCTGTGTGTGTGTGTGTGTGTGTGTGTGTGTGTGTGTGTGTGTGTGTGTGTGTGTGTGTGTGTGTGTTTCTCTCTCTCTCTCTCTATATATATATATATATATATATATATATATATGCACGTATATGCTTTTCATTGTGTAAGATACTAACCTGATGCATCCCCTCTTGATTATTTCAATCCTTTGCTGCCTCCTTTAAGTCAAAACATCTATCAGTAGACAAGAAGATATTTCTAATGGTGCCCACACAGAAGACAAATGGAATAAAAAAAAAAGTCTTTAACTTTTACTGATGTACCAGTCAGCTTCCTACAGCAGTGAAATCCACATTTCACTGCCCCCCCACCCCCCACCCCCCAACACACACACACACACACACCTCTTCAACTCAAAAAATGTACTTTGGCTTTTACTATAAAAAGTCAATTGGCACTATATAAGCTGTCATTTTATACAGATCCATGTCTGCTCAGCTAAGCTTTTCAACTGAGAAGCAAATAAAAACTTGCTCTGGCATTTTGGTTTTGATACAATTCAAGAACTGTAGATTGTGCCACCTATCACTTTGCAAGCAGGACAATTGCCTCCTTTGCCCCTCCCTGGAAAAAAAATAAACACACACACACACACACACACACACACACACACACACACACACACACACAGACATACAGACACACACACACAAATACACCTATATCTATCTGCATAAATCCATATATTATACATACATGTGTGCACACACATATAGATATATATAAATATATTAAAAAAATAAATATATATATATATATATATATATATATATATATATATATATATATATATATATATACATACACATACATACATAAATATATATATATATATATATATATATATATATATATATATATGGATCTACCTGACAACACCGATGCACTACAACACCGACAATGAAATCACCGACACCACAAAACCGAAAGTTCACAAACACGAAACCTCACATGCCCAACACACCACAATCCCGACAATCAACAAACAAAGCAAATCCCCTGTCCAAAAAGCACACACACAACACAAGTACACCAAAATCCTTACAAACCCACACTAAACCTTACATACACTACTATCTACAACCTTAACCCAAACCCTAACCCTAAGGTCTGTCACTATCGCACACTCACCTAACCCACGCCCTAACCCTAACTCACTTAACCCACCCCTAACCCTAAAGACTGCCACTATCGCACACTCACCTGACCCGCGCCCTAACCCTAACTCACTTAACCCACCCCTATCCCTAGAGTCCATCAATATCGCACACTTACCTTACTCGCACCCTAACCCTAACATCCATCACTACCGCATACTTACACAGCCTTTTCTCATGTCGGTGTTCTCAGCGTCGGGGTTTTCATCCGTCGGTCATTTCAGTTTTCGATCTTCTGGTGTTGGTCTTCTCATCGTCGGCGTTGTCAGCTTTCGGCGTTGTCAGGTAGACCCATATATATATATATATATATATATATACACACACACACACACACACACACACACACACACACACACATATATATATATATATATATATATATATATATATATATATGGGTCAACTTCTTTCATTGAAAACTCATTTCACTGAAAACTCATTTCACTAAAAACTCTTTTGACTAAAACTCATTTTGCTGAAAGGTATATGCCCTGTTCCCCACTGTAGTGCGATCCTGGAGTTAGTATATATAGTAAGGGGGGTGTGAGGGGGTGTAGCCCCCAACCTATTTTGAACATTGTAAACCATAGACATGGATACTTACAAGTGGAATGAATAACTCGTTCCAGAAGATAATATATAACCAAACTATGTTGGGGGCTATGGCCCCCACATCCCCACTTACTATATATACTAACTCCAGGATCGCACTACAGTGGGGAACAGGGCATATACCTTTCAGCGAAATGAGTTTCAGTCAAATGAGTTTTCAACTAAATGAGTTTCAGTCAAATGAGTTTTCAATGAAATGAACTAGACCCATATATTTATATATATATATATATATATATATATATATATATATATATATATATATATATATATACACACACACACACACACACACACACACACACACACACACACACACATATATATACTGTTTCTGGCATAATATGTCATAAAAACCTTGGTGAAATAGAACGATTGACATCACATGCTCCTATATAGTCCAAAGATCAATGATTCAACAAACCTGACTACAAACACTCCTTATTCTCCCATGTGGTCCAATGATTAAGGATTCGACAAACCTGACTACGAACACTCCACATGCAACAGCAACTTGGTTTAAGCTTCAGCAAGTGTTTGATTATGCTAACTTAGTTTGAAGAATGTGAGGTTAGGGCATTTACAGATGTGCTGGAGAAGTTAATGGCATCATTGTGAGGGCATTTACAGATGCGATGGAGAAGTCAGTGGTATCACTGTGAGGGCATTTACAGATGCGATGGAGAAGTTAATGATATCATTGTGAGGGCATTTACAGATGCGATGGAGAAGTTAATGGTATCACTGTGAGGGCATTTACAGATGCGATGGAGAAGTTAATGGTATCACTGTGAGGGCACTCACAGATGCGATGGAGAAGTTAATGGTATGACTGTGAGGGCAATTACAGATGCGATGGATAAGTTAATGGTATCACTGTGAGGACATTTACAGATGCGATGGAGAAGTTAATGGTATCACTGTGAGGGCATTTACAGATGTGATGGAGAAGTTAATGGTATCACTGTGAGGGCATTTACAGCTGCGATGAAGAAGTTAATGGTATCACTGTGAGGGCATTTACAGATGCGATGGAGAAGTTAATGGTATCACTGTGATGACATTTACAGATGCGATGGAGAAGTTAATGGTATCACTGTGAGGGCATTTACAGATGTGATGGAGAAGTTAATGGTATCACTGTGAGGGCATTTACAGATGCGATGGAGAAGTTAATGGTATCGCTGTGAGGGCATTTACAGATGCGATGGAGAAGTTAATGGTATCACTGTGAGGGCATTTACAGATGCGATGGAGAAGTTAATGGTATGACTGTGAGGGTACTTACAGATGTGATGGAGAATTTAATGGTATGACTGTGAGGGTACTTACAGATGTGATGGAGAATTTAATGGTATCACTGTGAGGGTGGAAACAAGTGATATGCTGAAAATGCAGGAAGAAAGGGGCTGGTAATCTGCATATATACGATACTTTGTAGAAAAGTGAAGACTTTATATAAGGCTTTACACAGTGTCAGATCAGAAGTATGTGGAAAAAGGGAAGAGGAGGATATATAGCAATCCACTCTGCTTGGAGAAGAAGTAAAAGGGTCTCATTACAATGGAAGAGAGAGCAGAACTGCAATATGTGGCAGGATAGATCAAGAAGGAAATAGCTGAGAGGTGCAAAGCTTTATAGGGGGAGAGTATATGGAGGGAGGACATCAGTGGAATGGGTGAAGGACCTGCTCGGGTGATTTATTTTAAATGGGCAAGTGGCTAGAGATCGTGAAATATAAATGAAGAGACAGATACTAGCTGGAAAAGTAAGGTAGAAGACTGGAGGGGAATTGATGAGTTATGCTGATTGTAGAAGCAGGGCATACAAACTACAGTATAAAGTAGCATATTAATGGAATTTGGTTTAGTGTGGTAGGGAGCATAAGACAGGCCTTTACTTAATAAACTGTTTCCTGTAATTAGGAAAAAAATGTACTTGTATGTCTGGATTTAGTTTTAATCATTTTTTTCTGTTTTGCATAGTTGTGTCAAGTTGAATCTCCTTGTTGGCAGCAATATTTTCTACACTAGAAAACTGTCAGGAAAAGAAGAAGTTTGTTATAGGTTCATGGGTTTATAGATTCATAGGAGGTTACTAGGTTAGCAGCCCTGGAGCCCTTACAAGCTAGCAATGTTAATCCCGAGTTGCCTCAATTGCCCTTGGTTAGATGGACGTAATTTGTGGAGCGAGTCTATGATGAACACCGACTTACCCCTGTCCATGAGGAACATGGGTACCACCCCCGGGTGAATTTGCAGAGTCTCATCCATTTGTCCAGGTTGCACTTGAATAGGGTCAGTGAGGAGCTCTGCTTCATGTGAATTGGAAGTTTATTACAGAGTATCTCTGGGAGATACATCTGTCTCTCCAGCATGTTCTGTTAATGTTATAGACTAGGTTAAGATCCCTAAAGTGAGTGGCTCATGCCATTTGACTTGTGAATGTGTGGCATTTCCATCAGGGCAGGGTCAGAGACTGCCCTGTATGCCAGGCACAAGTCACCCCTCAGCAGCCTCTACAATACAGAGTACAGTGACAGGGCTTTCAGTCTATCCATGTAAGTCATGGTCTGGAGGTCTGGATTTTCTTGATGAGAAACCTCGGTGGTCTCTCCAGCTGCTGCAGGTATCTGGTGAGGTACATGCAGAAGGAAGCACCTATTAATGGTCTGAATTAGGGTCGAGTATCTATTAATGTCTCTAATTACAGGGATGTTATTGCAAGATCTTAGTTTATAAAATTCATTTTCTTTATTTGTATAATGAGGTGTATCTGTTGTAGATGCTATAAATGTTTATAGATTTTAAACAATAAAAAGAACATAAAAAAATAAGTGTACTAAGCTCCAGTATCCATTGTCCAATGTTCACAGTTAACTGTAGTTTTAGTAACATTTAGTAAGGCATTTGACACTATATATTATGATGTGTTTGAATCAATACCTTTTTCACTGAGCTGCTAATGTGCAAGCACACAGAACGTGCAGGGTCTTGTTAAAGACACAATTTGAAGATAAGCATAAACTGAAAAATAGGCATTCCCCTAGGAGCCGAACTCGGCCTTCTGCTGTTTAACTTCTACCTCAGTGGCCTTGCTTTAGGTTATACTATTCTGGTTTGTATCAGTGGAGATGATAATAAAGCAAATAGTGAAGTACGCTTCTATTATGACTGTGGCAAACTGCTTCTAATTTCTAGGGTAAGTGGTTCAACCAAATAGTGTCTGAATAAATTAGATACAGAAATTAAGCTTTTAAATTATTTACACCATTTTTTCAGATAACAGTGATGCAGATAATGACCAGGAAAATACACAAGACAGGCATATGAATTTTCAGTATTTTATATTATAAAAAGATGGAAATATATACACATTAACCAAATTTAATCACTTTTTTTTTTTGCAAAATTTACAGAAAGTTTTAGGAAACACCCCAAGTTCATTACTAGGCAATTATTTTAAATTACATGCTCCAAATCAGATACTGGATAAAGCAAGTAAAGTGAGAAAAAAGAAAAAAAGTCTACACCTTACTTGTAGATCATACAGAAAGAGTCTCAGTTCCAGCAGTTTTTACCAAGTATCAGAGAAACAACTGTGGCCAGAAAACTTGCTTAACATTTACTAAGAAAATTACACAATTTAAGGACAATAGAAAATGAAGCACAACTTTTTGCAGTGAGATTTTTTCTGCAATTAAACTGAGTAGAGTGAAACATTTGTTCATTTATTGAAAAAATATATATGTAGTGTTCAATCCAAAACATCACTAACATGTTCCTTACAATTGCCAAACATCTTTCCAGAAATGTATCCTTACAGAAAAAAAAAACATTAGTGCAATTGAGCCATATATGAAATCACAGAACAAATCCATTTTATGCTTGTAGTATTTCCTGAAGACAGTTAGGAGACTTGAAGACAGCTGGTATCTCACTGTCCAGCTTACATATAACCTTATAGATGGACTTTTTCCAAGACGGATCAGAATCTTTTCCTTTAAGAATGGCAGTGAAAAATTCCCTCAGGGTGATCTGAGATACTTCCAAAAATCTTTCCGGGACCTGATGGAAAAACACATCATAAATGCATTAGATCATAGTTTATAATATTACAGAAATGCAGTGGTTATGATGTATAACTCATGAGATGCTTTAGCTTTTCATCACAGGCCAGCATACTCCCAAGGCTAGCACTAATTCAGTAACATCATAATGAAGAAATCAGAGATACTTAGCAGTCATTAATTAATTAATTAACAGAAGGTCCCGAAGACAGCTGTAAATAAACTCCCCATAAGATAACTTAGCCAGCTGTTACAATTATAAGTAATAATAGTAATAGTTGTTGTGTCTTTCGGCTTTTCCCGGTTAGGGGTTGCCACAGCGGAACTCCGGTCCGCTAATGATTGGCAGTTGATTTTTACGTGCTGAGTTGCCAGCCCTAATGTACAACCTCCAACGAAGGTATGCCCATTCACGCATGTCTTCACGCAGAAGACGCTCTAGCTGAGAGTCGAACCGGACAGCGTCTTACTGTGAGGTGACAGCACTACCGCAGCACCACCACCGCGGATAAGTAATAATAGTAATAGTAGTAGTATTAATACTAATAGTAGGTAATACTACTAATACTTCTTGTAATCATACTAGTAATAGCCATATAGATGATAGTAATAATGCAAATATTACTATAGTATCACACAGCTATATAATTTGCACTTCAGTAACTTTGAGTTTGGTAGGTATAATAACACAGTTCTGCATTATATGATCTTATAACCTAGGGTATCCTATATGCCCACTTTTGTGGAAACTGATCAACTATCTGGAGATTCATTGATAATCCTAAAAGGCTTGTCAGCATTCCTATTGACTTGTGAAGAGAACATTATTTACAGGCTGTTTCCTGAGGTAGTAGAAATGAGGACGGGAGATCTTTAAATATGTAATGACTGACCTTTAAATCTGTGTTTTGAAACTGCATAAAACATATTAAGCCATGCAAAATTTATTCCACTTTAAATGGAAAATCATTTCCCAGTATCTTTTATGGAAGTTAATATCGTACTGTGGATGTTTGCTGAATTCTTTCATGTTCTTAAACAGGACTTTCATGAAGTACCATTTATTTTACCTTTTCTGATTGACAAAAGTTAAACACATCAAAGCATGCACATTCTGTGAAATGGCAAATGTGTACAAATGGCTAACCACATAATAAAAATTGATTTAATGGAGTATGCCATCATGGAGGTCCAAAAATAACAAAGCTGTTACCATTTCTAAACATCTTTATTGAATTATCACTTGTGACATAGGCAAACTTACATTTATATAAAATTAATCAAACCACATTAACAAACTAACATTTACAAACATTATAGGATATATAACAATATATGTGATGTATAATCTAATCAACATTACATAAACTATTAATCTCCTGCCTTCTCTTAAGGTTAATTTGTTCATAGGTTTTACTAGGCTAACGACCATAAGGGCCTTTTTAAGCCTAGCCATGCATCCCAAATCTCCCAATTACTCCTCCAAAACATTTTTCTGCATGTATTGTTCCCACAATTTCCATTTTTTTCTATGAAATTTACTCCTACCCTTATGTAAAGATCCCACTTTCTGTTCTTTCATCTCTGTTACAATATTCACTGTTTCAAGTATAGGTTCATAAGTAGGTACTAGGCTATTGGCCCTAGGTCCTATATAAGCCTAGCCAAAAAGGTACCCTGGCTTTCGCCACCCAAGAAAATTATTTTCCTGTGCCCCTGTCAAGCAGAGCCACAGAAGTGATCCCTGGGGTGAATTTCCTATTTCCCATCCAATCATCAAGATTTTTCTTGAAGAGTGCTAATGAGGAGCTCTGTTTGACATAGATAGGTAGTCTGTTCTAGAGTATGAGAAGTCTCTGGGACAGGAATCTATCCCTCCAGCATGTTCTGTTTATTGTGGTTTAGGTCCCTAGAGTGTGTAGCTCGGAGGGATTGGGATTTCTTTAAGTGGAGCATGTCCAACAGCTCTGGGTTTGACATAGCTTTGTATGTTAGGCAGAGATCACCTCTGAGTAGTAGATATGCAATGGAGTACAGCTGGAGTTTTTTGAGACGGTCTTCATAGGGCATCTGTTTGAGGCCAATAATCCTCTTTGTGAGGTATTTCTGTGGCCTTTCCAGTTGTTGTAGATGTCTTATGAGGTACATAACAAAAGGGGTGTTGTACTCTATAATGGGTCTAACGAGTGATGAGCAGAGGGGAACAATGACCTCTTTTTTTCTGGATGAGAAACCTTTTGTGATGAGGTATGCCACATAGAAGGATTTCCTGACTACTGTGGCAATGTGATTATCAAAGGAGAGACAAATGTCCATATGTGTCCCAAGGTCTCTTATTACACTTTCAGTGTTAAGTAGACTACTGTCTATGTGGTAGTTCACAGGTACAGAGTTTTTACCAAAAGGGATGACAATGCACTTTTTGGCATTGAGCTTGAGGCCGTGGCTTTGACACCAGGCATCTGTCTCAGTGAGGCCCTTTTGTAGGATGTCCACATCATTAGGAGTTTCGATTATGGCTCCTAGTTTGCAGTCATCTGCGAACTTAGTTAGCCAAAGACCTTCTGTGTTAGCCTGTACTTCAGAGAAGCAGATACCAAACAGGAGAGGACCCATAACTGAACCCTGTGGTACTCCACTTGTCACTGGTCTGAAGTTGGATTTGGAGTCTGCTACTTTCACAGTGTGGGTTCTGTCAGTAAGCCAGTTGGTACCCCATCTTGTGACATAGGGATTTATACCTAGTTTAATGAGTTTATCTATAATTCCAGAGTGTGGGATGGTGGCGAAAGCCTTGTCGGAATCTAGATAGGCTGTGTGAACCACCTTACCCTCATCTATGGCTTTGGTGACTGCTTCAAAGAAGTCTATCAGGTTTAGGAGACATGATCTGCCTTTTACAAACCCAAACTGTGTGGGGCCCAGAGTTTGGAGATTACCAGTGTCTTTGTTTATGAGTTCCATAATGATACGTTCCATGGCCTTGCAGACCAGGCTCATCATGCTAATGGGGCAGTAGTTCCTGGGATCTGTCATGGCTCCCCCTTTGTGGAGTGGGATAGCCGTCGCAGTGTACCATTCAATGGGCACAAAGCCTGAGGTGAGGCTATGATTGAACATGGTACTTAGGTGGGGTGCCAGTTCATTCTGTAGTTCATGTAGAATGCAGCCTGGGATGTTGTCAGGTCTCATGGATGCTGTGTTCTTGGCTTTGCAGAGTGAGGTTTTTACCTGTGCAGCCGTGATTACAGGAATTTTGCATTCTTCCAGTATACAGATGGGCTCTTTAGAGGGTGAGAGGAGGGTAAAGTTAGCACTGAACCTATCTGCCAGGATGTTGGCAATATCAGTTGGTTCTGTATATTTAGTGCCATTGTGCTGTAACTCAGAGCAGATCTGAGTGTTGCCATTGGGATTCTTGATATAGCTATAGAATGTTTTGTGGTTGTCTTTAGAATCAGTGGCAATTTTGTTTTCATAACTAGCTTTGGAGGATTTTATGAGGGATCTCAGTTTCTTACTGAGGCTAACCAGGGAGTTCCTCCAATCATGGGATTTTACTCTTTTTTGCAACAGTTTCTTTCTTCTGTTGTAGAGTTTGTTTATGGCAGAAGACCACCAGATTGGCTTCTTTTTTTTGGAGGATAGCATCTTGGTTCTGTTAGGGATAGCATGATCCATGCACTCGTGTAAGTACTTATAAAGTGTATTTGTGTAGGATTCAGCAGTCATACCTCTATTGTCCATCTGCATGGGTGTCGTGAAGTTTGCCACTTCTGTCTTAAGAAGCGCGAAGTTGGCTTTGGAGAAATTTTTTACAGTTGTTTCCCTAATGGGGGGTGGGAGCAGATGTGGATGTCAGGGGGATTAGTTGTGGTCAGATCTGACCAACGAGGAATTGACCTCTGGTGTGGAACACTAGTCACCCATGTTGGTAATGACCAGGTCTAGGATATTGCTGCCCCTGGTGGGGTGTGGATAAGTTGATCCAAGGCATTGGAATTTATGAATTCCAGAAAATGTTGAGCAAAAGAGTTGGTACATGAGTAGTTTTCCCAGTTAATGGTGGGGTAGTTGAAATCACCCATTATTAGAATGTTGGGTTGTACCCTAACATTTTCCAGTGTATCAAGAAAAGAGGAGTGGGAATCCTGGAGCATGGTTGGGGGTCTGTAGCAAGCTACAATGTGGATTGCGGTCTTGCCCAGAGTTAGTTGCACTTGGATAATCTCAGATGTATTATGCAGAGCAACTAGCTTGGAGGTGTGGACATCCTTCATGAATATGGACACGCCTCCAACTTTAGTGTTTCGGTCCGGGTTAGGTGGCCGAAAGGTGTGGTATGAATTATAGACTGGTAATGCAGGGGTGCTCTCTGGAGCTTTGAACCAGGTCTCTGTCACTGCACAGATGTCGATGTTCTCCATTTTACGGAGTGTCTCGAGTGAGTGCATTTTGAGGTTTAAACTTCTAGCACTGAGTAGCATTACCCTCAGATTTTGCTTGCTTGTACCTGTTACAGTGGTGAATTTGTCATTTGAACCTTGCCTAAAAAAGGCACTATAGGGGTGGCAAGAGCCTTTGCCAGTATCCAAAATCCCAAGGGTGACAGGTGCAGGCCATCTCTGGCAAAGCATCTTGGTCTGTCGATCATGTCATCCCAGGCAGACAGATACTGGATTCCCTTAAAATGACACCAGAATCTTAGCCAATTGTTGAAGTCAATCATTTTGTCCTTGTACTGTGGTATCATTCTCTGTGATGGCAGGATGCTACTCAGGGTTAGGGTCATACCTGCCTGGGCTACAAGATTGGACAGCTCCTCCATGTCTCTGTTTATGTAGTCCAGGGAGGTACATCTCAGGACATTCACACCAACATGGACAATGACAGAGTCATATTTGTACTTGTTGTGGAGTGACCAGAGTGTGTGCATTATGTGGCAGATCCTGGCACCTGACAGGCAACTGACAGTAACTTTCTCCTTGTTTAGCCTGGTGAGTGCAACATCAGTGTGCCTGACTATAGAGTCACCTATGACTAGAGTGTTGGGTACGTTATGCCTTATGGGCTGTAGTTGAGTGGCACACTGAGTTTGTGGGCTATGTGTCATTTGGGTTGTGTTCGGGTCAGGGTTGCCAGACGTCCCTATTTGGGCGGGACCGTCGCGAGATCAGCAGTCCCGCCCTGCCGGTTTAAATCCTGGCCAGCCTCCGCTTTGTTTTTTTTTTTTTTGATTGGCCCGTATACCTGGCATACAGGCCAATCAAAAATCGCTAAACATGGTGCTTCTTCTGTTCTGCATTAAACAGAAGTAGCTCCATGTTTAGCAATTTTTGATTGGACTGTATGCCAGTATACGGGCTAATCAAAAATTGCTAAACACGGAGCTACTTCTGTTGAATGCGGAACTGCAATGTTCTGCATTAAACATGAGAAGCTCCGTGTTTAGTGTAGATCTACTGTTCCGCATTAAAGAGCTTTTTTTTTTTTTTTTTTTTTTTTTGGCTCTTCACTTTTTTTTGTCGGCCCTACCATACCATGCCGATATGAAATCTGGCAACCCTGGTTGGGATGTGGAGGTTGCTTGCATTTCTATTTAGGAGGTCTTGGTTGTTTGGGCAGATTTTTATTGAGAGCCTCCATGAATGTAGGTGTGTGTTTTGTGCTTCTAAGTGTGTGTTTTGGTGGTGTAGGTTTTGAGGGACTATGTGATGAGTGTGGTGAGGTGCAAGTGTTTACCTTCTCCTCTTGACTGTTTAGTCCAGTCTTCGGTGAAGTGAGCTTTGCTTCAAGTTTGGCTATATAAGTGCATCTCTCTCAGGTTGTAGTGTTGGGTGGTAGGAGGAGAGGGTTGTCTGTGTACATGAGGCAATTACTGCATTGCCCCATGATACCCAGATTAATCAGGTAGACAGGAGAAAACAGCGGGAGCTGACCTTTAGACATGCCTGGATAGTTACTTATTTATTAAGTAGTAAAAACTGTTTTCCTCTACACAAGTGAGGAAAGTTGAATGCTGTAGTAATTTGTAGCTTATTTAGTGCTTACAATGAGTTCTGAACAAGTGCTGAGCTCAAAGAAACAGAATTGGGTGCTAAAACTAAAAAGCTGGCTAGCTGTAAGGGAAAATTTGAAGAGCAGACTTTATGATGCCGGGAATAGTTTAACCCTAGTTAAACGGGGGGTGGGGGCTCAGGAGCTTACAAACAGTCCTGGATACAGCAAATCTGTATCTGGATTAGACCTGTTACAGGAAAGGGAGGAAACAAGCTTAGAATTTTTTTTTCAGTAAAGTGGAAATGAAAGCTGGAACAGAAGTTAATTCAAGGTTAAGAATCTGAGTGGGTTGGCCTTCACAAATGTTCTCTCTCTATTAGATTGAATGAACTAATGACACTAGACTGGGAGGAGTGTCCCAGATCAAATATACAGTATGGACGGGCAACTGCAAAGCTACCAAATATAAGAACACCACAACAATAAGGAGGGGTGGGAAACTAAAACTATTACAGCTACTAGCTGTAGCCACTAAATGAAAGTTTTAAACAGATCAAGGAGCAAGCAGACTCTAGAGAATGCTTTTAAATGCAAACATACTAGACTAGAACACAGAAACCTCAAAAAATCAAAAATGCACAGAAAAGCATAGATAGAGCACTCACAAACAGAAAATACTACTCTCAGTATGAAAAAGCAGTTTACAGTTAAGTAATTCAGTAAACATGCAATTAGAGTAATGAAACAGTATCTAGCAATGAAAAATACAGTTAAAACAGTGTAAAATAGTACATAAATGCCATGAAACAGTAAAAAAGCTTTATAACAGTGCAAAATGTAGTAGATTAACTGTATAGCACAATTATAAGCTTTACAGAAATGCAATTCAATGAAATAAGTGTAAGAAATAACGTATCCTGCTCTTGAAATCTTAAGGAATTTCTGTTTAGTTTCAGTAATGAATTACCATCCACAGCCTGTATAGCTGGTTTAGATTCTGATTTCCAATTTCTAGTAATTGCCCTTGTCTGTATATTTTTACAGGTAGATGCTAAATACTGCCAGCTTCATCAATGGTTGTTTGGCCAAGGAACTAGCAGTCAGATGACAAGAAATTATGTAATTCTGCAAGATATCCCAGAAGTAATATTTTAGATATCAATTTGAGAAGTTTCTTAGTCAGACTGAGCATTCTGCATTCTGTCTTGGACCTGACAACTACAAGATCCATTTGCCACATTCGCCTTGCTCTATTAGTAAGTTATTAGATTATAGTATAGTTCTCTTAGATTCAGTCAGGAATATAGTAAAACTTAGTTTAAATATTTTTCTTTATTTATTTGAGACTGTCCTGTAATGTTGTTTTAAATATTTAGTATTGTCTTGTTCTTTTATTATTTATTATTAAGTATATTTAAGCCTCTCATTATGGCTGATCTGTGTAGAGATATTTAAGTTTTGAGAGTACTTGCATATTTATTTGGTGACACTGTATGGCCCACTCCTAATAGCCTCGCTTTTGGTCAAACTACCATTTGTATTAATGTTAGACAGTAAGATTGAACACCCTTTGTTAAGGGCCTTAAGGTAGCTGGCAGGAGTGACTGGTGGCAGTAAAAACTACCTTATAGCCTGGGCAGAAGGAAGGATAGCTAGTAAACCTGTGCCAACCTTTCACAGGTGTGTGTGTGTGTGTGTGTGTGTGTGTGTGTGTGTGTGTGTGTGTGTGTGTGTGTGTGTGTGTGTGTGTGTGTGTGTGTGTGTGTGTGTGTGTGTGTGTGTGTAAATCAAATCTCAGAGTGTGTGTCAGCTACTTGGACAGGGACACAAAGCACTGGTTGGACAGCAAGGATCAATCAGCTAAGATCTCAACTATATAGCTGTGCCAGTAGGGATTCTTACTGGGAATCTGTAGAAAGGTAGAGGAACCAGCCCCGGACTGACTGTGGTTTTTGTGTGCTCTTAAGGGAAACTGCATTTGTTGCAGAGAGCTGCATCTGGAAATACTGTGTGTGTGTGTGTGTGTGTGTGTGTGTGTGTGTGTGTGTGTGTGTGTGTGTGTGTGTGTGTGTGTGTGTGTGTGTGTACTTGTCATCCACACAGTGAACATCCCCCATGTTTGCCAGTGGTGAAGATTGAGGCTCCTTGATTAAAATGTTTGGCAGTGGTGGGGCATCACAATCCCAACTCAAAAAAATAATTTCCTTAATTACACTCACTTGCTCACAGAGTATTCCTGACAGAGTACTCTGTAGGGAATTAACATTTTTGAGAATTCTCTTTTGGTCACTTCAACAGTGTCATGGATATTTGTACAAGGATTCATGACTTATGTGTTGCTTTAAATTTCAGATCATGACATAATTTAAGGGGAAAAATATGGAAACCTAGATGCTTGTTTTGGGAACAAAGTCACTAAAGACTTCAGAAACTAGCCAAAGGAACATGACTTTTACTGAATTCATCTATAACTTATTCCAAAGTTTGATAACTTTGAATTTTTTTTAATGGTCATGGGTTTACAGGAAGTTTTCTATGTGAGTTGAGGAGTATGGACTTTGCCATCTACATTAAATACTTTAAAACCGTTATTTGCAAAAATCCTTAAATTTCTCACACAGTCAGCTAGTCTGGCTTCAGTGAATTGATCACCAAGGAAGTGAAAGATATCCATTAAAATTAAAATGGACTGTCAACTCTGCCTATCATTTGTCAATCAACTATAAAGACACTCATTAGAGTTCAGAGTTGAAATGCCCAAAAATTATAAAGTCACTGGGCTAACTCATCTTTCATACTCTAGACATGACAACTATATAGGCAACATTGATTCTTCTATTGTATTTTGCAATTAGTTGATCAAACAGTGCTGAATTACATTACACTGCAATGTAGTAGAAGGCTTCAGTTGTTGTTACTGTATACTCATACACCAGTAATGACTATGGCTTGCAGTTTACAAGGCCTAGATGTCTGGGATGGGTGTCACACTTTTCAGTAGCTCTGAAGTGCCAAGAAATGTAGACACTGTTATTTACTGTCAAAGATTCACAAATATATATATACTGGCAACATGATCGGAGAGTGCTCCCTGAAAAAATGATGCAAGACACAAGTCAAAGAGTTAAACAAGCCAAGAGCATCATACGAAAATGTATCAAATTCAGAGTTTGCTCTTGAGGATGAACATAGTTTTGGCTCTCTGCGAAGAAATCATTGGTAACAGCATTTTGAGTGGCGTTTGCTGTATGTGGTAAGGTCTGCGTGTCACAAACAGTGTGCTATCTGGTTCTTACTGTCATCTTCCATTGGAATCCTATAAGACCATTCACACTGAAAAAATCATACTTAGGATTTCTGCATCAAATTTCCAATTTTTCAGAATGCAGCACAACTGAGATGCACTGTTTCTTCCAGTTAAATCAGCATTTTGCCATTGTGATCTACAATCCTTATTTATGTATTTATTTGCCGTTTGTTGACTAGGTTAGTCCGACTGGGTAGAAACCCTTTTTCAGCGGAGACCTGAGGAGAAAAGCTCCGGTTACAAAAATACAAGAATACATGCCTGTAAACACCAAAATATACACATAGAAGCTAGAAGATACATTCATGCAAATTCATGTACAAAGTTGTAAAATACAACAAAGAGAACACCTAATGACATTCAAATATTATACAAATCATTAGACATGGATGCAGTGAAGGTTGGTTGGATGCAGTCAAGGTTGATTGTCAGAGATAGTTATGTGACCTAATAAATCTAAAGACTTCCTATAGTTAGGAGTTAGTCACATGATATAACTGTAAAAGGAAACAGAGATGAGGGAGGATAATGTGGTAGTGGAGGATAGATTATGTTGGGGCTGGGCATAGGTAGGAAGAGGAATTTAGCAGGTAGTCTTTCAGAGATTTTTTAAAGCATGTAGTGATAGTTCTGAAGCACAGAGGTAAGTTATTCCAAGCTTTAGCCACAGAGTGGAGCGTTGCAGCACTGTTTATCATGGTTTATGCATCTAACAGGTTGTGGGACAAAAGCGCTTATCTTGTATATATTGTATTAATTTTTATTACGTACATTAAAGATTTTTCTTGATTCAGAAGACGGGAACAGCTTCGTAGGTCTTGTTGTGGTTATAGCAGTTTATTTGTGTCTCATTCAAGTGACTATCTAGCAGAGATTTATTATTAAGAGTGTCAAAACGTTTGAGTCATCCATAAATGTGTACCAAGGCTGATGTACAACATTAATGACAGTGCTGTGGTGCTTTCAGGTGTTACAGCAACTAAGGTGTATAAGCCAAATGTCTATATATCATGTATTTCATACCTCTAACAGACATCACTATAGCATTTATAGTGTAAATGCGTGGTATAAAACATAACTATATATTATGATCAGCAAGGCATAATGCGTACAATAGGATGTGCATACGTTATCACTCAAAGTACAACCTAATAGGTTTTGTGTACCTCATAACCATCATTTTGTATTACAGTGCTTATATCATGACTGTGTGCTGTGACATACATGTAGTTTTATGACAACACCTCCCAGATATAATATGCATGCGACTTTGTAAGCCATACTTATTTATGTTTTTTCCCTGAGCAGAAAATCCAACTAGATATAGCCATTTATAGTGAAGGACCAAAAAAAAGTATGTCCCTTTACAATCTATACATTTATTTATTTTATTCCTTTTGTATTTGTTTCTTGAGTAGAGGGGCCAACTGGACAGAACTCAGTTACAGAGTAGACCCAGGTCATAACACATAGGATTTGCTAACAAATGGTCAAAATATAAATACAATGTCTATATACATAAATACATTATACTCATAGGACTACAAGGGGAGTATTTTGCCTCAAAAGTAATTATGCAATGGTTAAATAATGTCTTGTATAGAAAATGTACACAGTGTGACAGAGTGACTACTGCCTTTTGACATCTGGTGTACTGAGTGATATAGAATTGATATACATAGCCGTCCTTAGGCATAGGCCTGTAGCAGGGGCACTTTTCTAGTAATCTGGATGGTATAGATAGACCAGGAAGTGGGCACTGGGTGGTATTGGGGGGCAATGTGGAGACGTTTTGCCTAGGGCATCAGTTTAATAAAGGCCGGTCATGATTAATATAAAAGTAAGAGCAACAACATAATATGTATACAGTGCTTTGAACAGAGATGCAAATTTGTGACATTAGCATATACAAAGAATAACAAATGCTTATGCAATAAACTAGGTGTTCTTACTTGGGAAATGCAAGAAAACTACAAATATGCAAAGCATGCCCAGTGGTTCCACAGTAGGTATACAGGATACGTAGTAGTGTATAAGAAAGTAGTTTTAAGTCAGATTCATCCGGTTAGAGAATATTTTATATACCAAAAGTAAGGCAGATGAACCTTGAGCTGACTGATGTAATATCCAACATATTTTATGAAAAGAATTGTAAGTATAATATTTGGTATTTATGATGGCACAAATAATGAGATGGACTCTGAGTACACGTGGTCAGCTTCAATAACATTTTACTTTTAGTTTGTGCAAAATGCAAAGGATACTAGACCACATTATTTAAAGTCAGGAACCTAAAGGCTAAAGGTGCCACATCCCTTAGAATTATAAACACCTATTATAGTCAGAAGAAGGAAATGAGTTAAAAAGAAACACATAGCCATTATACCAGAAAAAGTAGGATGAAAGAGATAAGAATGGGTTAAAATATGGCTACCAGACAACGGAAATTGATGTGAGAGAAAGAAATAGGACACACTACAGAAAAGTAGAATGGAATGATGGCTTGGAGAAACAAGCTTTAAAAATTACAAGGAGTCTCTAAATGGTAAAAACTGAGAATGGTGAAGGTAAGGACAGAGAAGAAACTGAATACAGAATAAGGCCCACGTTAGTGGCTTTGAGGATTTTTCAAGAGGGTGGAAAGAGTTGATATAAGAAGGGATATCTATAACCATCTGCTCAAGGTAGAGGGATGGAGCTATGACTCTGACCCAGAAAAGCCAGTTTTAGGTAGTGCTCGGGTGGGGGAGGAGACAGCTGGGGAGGGAGATAAGTGAAGAGGCTTGGCCTGTTCCCCATGACAAAGGGGAGATACTGGATATCAAAGGGTGAGTCTTCCATTAGTGAATCTCTGGTGGAGACTGGTCACCCACTGGGAGCTGACTGCTTGAGAAGGGAGGACAGAACTGTTTGAGGTGCTACATTACTTGTGGAAGCATACCCACTAAATACACTCTTCCAAACACTTAAATGGCATGTTGAGAGGCCACAGGACATGCAATACAAAACCCTTTGATGGCTACATGGTTATATACAGATATATGATATAGGATAGCTATGAATAGGATGAAGAATGGAAAGGCTGTTGGTCCAGATTACATACCTGTGGAAGCATGGAGGTGTTTAGGTGAAATGGCAGTGGAGTGTTTAACTAGATTGTTTAATGAAATCTTGGAAAGTGAGAGGATGCCTGAGGAATGGAGAAAAAGTGTTTTGGTACTGATTTTTAAGAATAAGGGTGATGTGCAGAGCTGCAGTAACTACAGAGGGATTAAACTGATCAGTCACAGCATGAAGTTATGGGAAAGAGTAGTGGAAGCTAGGTTAAGAAGGAAGGTGACGATTAGTGATCAGCAGTATGGTTTCATGCCAGGAAAGAGCACTACATATGTGATGTTTGCTCTGAGAGTGTTAATGGAGAAGTACAGAGAAGGTCAGAAGGAGTTGCATCGTGTCTTTGTAGATTTGGAGAAAGCATATGACAGGGTGCCTAGAGAGGAGTTGTGGTATTGTATGGGGAAGTCAGGAGTGTCAGAGAAGTATGTAAGAGTGGTCCATGATATGTACGAAGGTAGTGTGACAGCGGTGAGGTCTGCGGTGGGAGTGACGGATGCATTTAAGGTGGAAGTGGGGTTACACCAAGGATCAGCTCTGAGCCCTTTTTTATTTGCAATGGTGATGGACAGGTTGGCAGACGAGATCAGACAGGAGTCCCCGTGGACTATGATGTTTGCAGATGACATTGTGATCTGTAGTGAGAGTAGGGAACAGGTGGAGAAGACCCTGGAGAGGGGGAGATATGCTCTAGAGAGAAGAGGAATGAAGGTCAGCAGGACTAAGACAGAATATATGTGTGTGAATGAGAGGGAGGATAGAGGAATGGTGAGGATGCAGGGAGTAGAGGTGGCGAAGGTGGATGAGTTTAAGTACTTGGGATCAACAGTTCAGAGTAATGGTGAGTGTGGAAGAGAGGTGAAAAAGAGAGAACAGGCAGGATAGAGTGGGTGGAGAAGAGTTTCAGGAGTGATTTGTGACAGACGAGTACCAGTAAGAGTGAAAGGGAAGGTCTACAAGAGGGTAGTGAGACCAGCTATGTTATATGGGTTGGAGACAGTGGCAATGTCAAAAAGGCAGGAGTCAGAGCTTGATGTGGCAGAGTTGAAGATGTTGAGATTTGCACTGGGTGTGATGAGGATAGACAGGATTAGGAATAAGTATATTAGAGGGTCAGCCTAGGTTGGAAGGTTTGGAGACAAAGCCAGAGACCCAA
>NC_056738.1:261290960-261295960 GCF_019279795.1 Protopterus annectens
TTTAAGGAATTCCTAACAGACGTGCATATATTTTTTTATTAAATTTTCCCTTTATGTATCAAAATAACTGTATTTCTTGAATAACAGTTCTCTTGGGAAATTACTATATTTGTCTATACATTTTTGGCATTTGGTCAGCTGAAGTATAAACAAAGTTAGACTGAATTTCACAGAAGCACATTTTTGGTAGATACAAGTCAGGTGGCACAGTGGTGCAGCGGCAAATATTGTCACCTCACAGCAAGCGGTTCTCCTGTTTGACTCTTGGCTGGGGTGCCTTCTGTGCAGAGTATGCATGTCCTTCCTGCATTCGCATGGGTTTCCTCCAGGTACTCCGGTTTCCTCCTACATTCCAAATACATTCATCTGGAAAGTTTCTTCCCAGGCCTCTGCTGAAAATAGACTCTATCCTAGTTGAGCTTTCCTGGTCAACAAAAGTTAAATAAATAAAAAATAATAAAATAAAAATAAAATAAGCCTTTCCAAAACACTTGATTAATGATATTCTTCATACTCCACACCTCATAATTAACTTACAACCCCATGTTTCTCTCAAAATATAAAAAAAATCATCCTGGACCTGACTTGGCAGATCCATTTTTAAGTGAATTAATCTGGTACCTAATACATAATATATATTTGTTAAATGGGGTACAGCACTGATCCATCTGGAACTGTCTCATGTATAATCTAGCCTAGGAGCAATGTCTTATTAACTGACTTGCTCAGATCACACAGTAAGTAAATAGACATTGTGATAATCAAACCCAGGACAACTGCACAATTCTATTTACTTCTACATAATTTGTTCCTTCCCTTTTCTAAGGATCCCTCTTCCAGTTCTTTATCTCTTCTATAACATTCAATACCTCAAATACAGTTGGTGTAGACTTTGATTTCCATTTTCTAGTAATTGTTTTTTTGGCAGCCAACAGAATTAAATTTAATAACTCCTTACTATGCCTATGCAATTCAGATCCTGTATCCCAGCTCAAAAGAATCATTTTCTTACAGCCATTTGCTCACCCAATATTTGTGATAGAGTACTCTGTATGGAATTTTTAAAATCTGCCAACTCATTACCCTTAAACACGAAAAAATCCAGAGATAAAGCGCTTTTCATTTGATAGAGTGCACAGACTTCTTCAGATCAGAAGTTTGTACACTTTATCAAATGAAAAGAGCTTTATTAAATTGGTTTAGTACAATGTCTGTGGTCTCCGGATTTTTTTCGTGTTTAAGCAGTTTATTTTTGTTTGAGTTTCTCAACTCATTACACTTCCAAGATATATGTCCCCAGTTACCTCTTTCTTCTCTATCACACCTCCAACATTTGGTATCTACTTGAGGAAAAATTCTTTGAAATTCTGCTTGGTTTATAAAAATACATATGCAAACACTTCCAAGCAAAGGTCGTAAACTTTCTGGATTTAGTTCCACACTTGGGAGCCATAAATATGTCTTTCCATTGTTTTCTTATAAATTGCTTTCCAGTGTCTTCACAGTTTTTTCTTACCTCCTCTGACTGATACAGTTATCATGCAATATTTTATATGCCCTACTAATTATTCTTTTTTAACAGCTGCGTCTCTTTAACATTCAACTAAAACCTCTATCAGAGCAGGTATTTCAGTTAAAATTCTCCTATCCTGTTCTCTTTGCCTGTACTCTGAGATCAAGCCATGGTAGGGAAGGCAGTTTCTAGCCTGTAATCCAAATGTCGTCTTGGCCTCATCCCACTCTATTACCTTTCATGCTTGAGGTATTTGCTTCCACTGTCTTAGGTTCATAGGTAGGTACTAGGCTATCTGCCTGAAGGCATTTATAAGCCTAGCCAGGGTGTGTCAGCTTTCACTGTCCCATTGATTAATTAACTGAGCCTCTGGCAAGAAGGGTCAATGAAGTGATCCCAGGGGTGTATTTTCTGTTACCCATCCACTCGTCAAGGTTTCTCTTGAAGAGTGTTAGTGAGGGGCTCTGCCTAATGTAGTTAGGAATTTTGTTCCAAAGCATGGGGAGTCTCTGTGACAGGAATATATCCCTCCAGCATGTTCTATTTATTGTTGTCACGAGGTTTAGCTCACTAGAGCGAGTGGCTCGCAGTGACATGGATTTCTTTAGGTGGAGCATGTCCATCAATTCTGAGTTGGACATGGCTTTGTACGTCAGGCAGAGATCACCTCTAAGCAAGCGATATGCCACTGAGTACAGCCAGAGTTTTTCCAGTCGGGCTGCATAGGACATATGTTTGAGGCCAGTAATCCTCTTGGTGAGGTACTTTTGTGGTCTTTCCAGCTGTTGGAAGTGTCTTGTGAGGTACATCCCAAATGGGGCATTGTACTCTATGATGGGTCTGATGAGTGATGAGTAGAGGGGCACTATAACCTCTTTATTTGTAGATCTGAATCCTTTAGTAATTAGATGGGCTACAAAGAAGGATTTCCTAACTACTTTGGCAATATGATTGTCAAAGGAGAGATTACTATCTACCTGGGTCCCCAGATCTCTTATTACCTCTTCTGTATTGAGGGGGCTGCCACCTTTGTGGTAATTCATGGGTGTTTTGTTTTTCCCAAATGGGATGACTATACATTTTTTGGCATTTAGCTTGAGACCATGACTTTGACACCAGGTGTCCGTCTCAGTAAGGCCCTTTTGGAGAATGTCTGTATCAGCTGGAGAGTCAATTATGGCTCCCAGTTTGCAGTCATTGGCAAACTTGGTTAGTTATAGTCCTCCTGTGTTTGCCTGCACTTCTGAGAAGTATATGCCGAACAGTAGGGGTCCCAGGACTGAGCCTTGTGGGACACCACTTGTGACTGGGTTAGAGTCAGACATGGAGCCCGCTATTCTTACCATGTGAGTTCTGTCTGTAAGCCGGTTGGCAACCCATCTCATGACGTAGGGGTTTATGTTCAGGCTGGTGAGTTTTTCTATAATTCCTGAGTGGGGAATGGTGTCAAAAGCCTTGGTGAGGTCAAGGTAGACTGTGTGAACTACCTTCCCCTCATCTATGGCCTTGGTGACTGTCTTGAAGAAGTCAACCAGGTTTAGTAGGCATGATCTGCCCTTAAAGCCGAACTGGGTCGGGTCAAGTGTTTGGAGGTTCCCAATGTCCTTATTAATGAGTTCCATGATGATGCGCTCCATAGCCTTGCAGACCAGGCTAGTCAGGCTTATGGGGTGATAGTTACCATTGTCAGTTGTGGCTCCTTCTTTGTGGAGCGGAATAACCGTTGCTGTGCGCCATTCTATGGGCATGTAGCCTGTGCAGAGGCTGAGGTTGAACAGTGTGTTTAGGTGTGGGGTTAGTTCGTTCTGTAGTTTGTGCAAGACACAGCCTGGGACACCATCTGGCCCCATTGATGCTGTGCTTTTGGCTTTTGAAAGGGCTGTTTTCACCTGTGCTTCTGTGATTTCTGGGACGCTACACTTTTCCGGTATTGTTCTGGGCCATTTTGGAGGTGAGAGGGGGGTGAAGTTTGCACTGAATCTATCTGCCAGGATGTTGGCAATATCAATAGGTTCAGTATATTTTGTGCTATGTTGCAGTAGCTCAGAGCATATCTGTGAGTTGCCACTTAGATTCTTGACATAGCTAAAGAAGGCTTTGTGGTTATTTTTCAAATCATTGGCTATTTTTCTTTTGAAGTTAGCCTTGGATGATTTTATGAGGGACCTTAGTTTCTTACTGATACTGATCAGGGATGTCTTTCCTTCTTGCGATTTGCTTTTTTTCTGAACTAGTTTCCTCCTTCTATTGTACAGCCTGTTTATGGCAGGGGTCCAGCAGACTGGTTTCCTTCTCTTAGAGGAGTGAGTCTTGGTTTTGCTAGGGATGGCACAATCCATGCATCCTTGTAGGTGCTCATTGAGTGCATTTGTAAAGGTTCTTGCATCTTGGACACTATTATCCTTTAGCATGAGGGCTGTGAAACTTTCCACCTCTGTCTTAAGTAAGGTGAAGTTTGCTATAGAAAAGTTTTTCACTGTGGTTTCCTTGGCTGGGGGTGGTGGTGTGGTGTGAACATCCAGAGTGATTAGTTTATGGTCTGATCTAACCAGTGACTGGTTGACCTCCGGTGCGGAACACCTGTCGCCCACATTGGTGATGACCAGGTCCAATATGTTTTCACCTCCGGTAGGAGAGTTTATCAGCTGATCCAGGGCATTTGAGGTGATAAATTCCAGGAAGCGCTGGACCTGGGAGTTTGTACTTAAGTAGTTTTCCCAGTTAATGGTAGGGTAATTGAAATCGCCCAATATCAGGGTGTTCGGTAGGACCTTCATGTTTTCCAGTGTCTCCAGAAAGGCGGAGTGGTGGTCCTCGGTCATGGAGAGTGATCTGTAGCAGGACACAATTTGCACTGCAGATTTGCACGATGTTAATTGTACATGGATGACCTCAGAGGTATCATGCTGCGCCACTAACCTGGAGGTGTAGGTATCCTTGATGAATATGGATACACCCCCTCCTTTTGTGTTTTGGTCCATGTTCTGTGGCCGAAATGTGTGGTTTCTCCAGTAAATTCAGCCCCTCTTCCTATTTTCTGTACCCTTACTTGCAGTCATCCCTATTGGCAAAATCTAATTTCTCCATTCTCGCATTGGCATAATTCTTAGAATATGTTCTGCTACTTTATGAAAATAATATTCTATGTGGTTTTTATTATTCTCCTTGAGGATCTGCATCCAAAAGCCCATTCTCTCTCTATTTCTTGAACTTCTCCCCCTTGCTTCATCATCATCATTTTCCATTTTCAAATATAACCTTCTGCTTGTGTTACGTATATGAACCTTAACCATGTAGCTCTAAAATATCCCTCCAAGTCAGGTAAACTTAAACCACCTGTTCTACTGGAAGGATCAACTTATCCCACTTAACTGTTGCCATCTTTCCCTCCCAGACAAATTCCTTCAAATATATATTAATTATTGTCCACCCACAGCTTCTCCTCAGGTTGATAAAAGTATGCCTGACCCATATACAAGACTAAAGG